>NC_051162.1:20785768-20938268 GCF_013339745.2 Dermacentor silvarum | reverse complement strand
ATTAGCCGTAGCAGCCCCTACAGGTCGATTCCCACAAGGTCGAAGGCACGAGCAGGGCACGGAAGCGGCTGTAATAAAACGTGGACCGGATGAGGCGGGGATCTGTGGCGTTGGTATTGCGCGCACGAGCGGACAAACGTTTGGGCAAATTAAACATTCCTCGCCAGTAATAACGTTGCCGCAGGCGCTTATACGTCTTCAAAACGCCGGTCTGTGAACATTGTGGGTCACCGTGAAAAGAGGGGCTCATATCAGAACGCACAGTCCTCGGGATAAGTCGGAGGTCGCAAGTCCTCAGGACTTGCGCCCATCAGACTGGTAGTTGCGTCGATACAAGAAGTTATCCCGGACGGCAAAATAGACAGCTTGGCTACGCAGCGAACGGGAGATGGCGGATGCAGGCGAGCCAGAAAGGAGATCCAAAAGAGAGGCCATCCAAGGATCCTTGCTGTCTTCAATAACCCGCCGGAGCGTCGGGGCGAGCTGTGTAGGAGGCTGTTCCAGCAGCGGGTGCTGTTGGGGTAGCTCAGCGAAGGGTAGTAGAGAAAGCTGACGTGCAATTTCCTCCCGCACGAAAGCTTGTATTTGAGTGAATAGGGGAGAGCGATCAGAGAAGACGGCCATGGCACGGAGGGCCTCGTCAGCCACTGAGGGGCGCCTGGTCAAATCTCGCTGCTTCCGCAACTCGTCGTATCTTTGGCACCAGTTCATAAGCTCTGCTACAGTGCGCGGACTCTTGGCGATCAACATTTGAAAAAATGTCATCGGCGATGCCCTTCAATATGTGTTTCAATTTGTCATATCCAAGCATAGACACACCCACACGTTTGCACAGGTCTAGAACCTCTTCAATATAACAGGTAAATATTTCACCCGGTTATTGCACTTGCTCTCTTGCGCAACTTGCCTACGCCGGGGCGACCGAAAACCTCAGCTAAAGTGGTCTTGAACGCTGACCAGGACTGAAAGTCGGGCTTCGTGATTTTTAAGCCAAAGTTGAGCCACTTGCGCAAGGTAAAAGATCACGTTATTTACCTTGGAGGTATCGTCGCATAGTTTTTGAAAGCTCACCCGTTCGTACGAAGACAACAAGTCATCGACGTCATGCTCATCCGCACCACTGAAAACCGCAGGATCTCGGTGCCGGAGAGCCCCAGAGCAGTCCACGGACGGGGGAGGCGACGTCTGCTGGAGAGAGGTGGCAGAGTCCGACACCGGATTTCCAGGGTGTACATGCTCTTGAAGACCCAGCACTTCCAGAAGTTGTAGAGGGGTGTATTGAACAGTTCAGCTGGTAGCGTCAAACGTAATTGATAAGTCAAGCGACGGAGATCAGGAACCGCTCAGGAACCGAGTGGCTTACACTCCTGCCAAGCACTGACGATCCGGCTGTCTCAGTGGAAGCACTGTAGGCATAAAATAGACGATCTGGCAGGCCTTGCCCATCTGCTCTTCTTCTTCATTACAAATACGTATAAGTTTAGAGTACGTTATATTTTCAAAAGGCTTGCAAGGAATACTTGTTAAGGGATACGCCCATAAATAGGAAATGACTGAGTATTCCCGCACTGTAGAGATGGAGCAATTTGCTAGATCTACCCTCTCTTTCATTCTGGATGCAATGAAGTTTTCAATAACGTGCGCAAATTATAAAAAATAATATTGTAAGTTCACCTCGCATAGGAGACGTGACCAAAACAACTACCAGAGAACCTGATGAAAGGTTAGGTGGTTACGTCTGCCGCTTACGCTGCCAAGACGATGCAACTTTCGAAACACAGTACGCAAGAGGACTCTGTTTTTTGCATGCTGTGAGAAGCACGTGCGCGCACACCACCATGCTGTTTCGGTAATGAGAAATTCAAGGACGGATCAGACTACTTGTAACGAGCAGACAGATCTGCTGGAATGCGTATAATAGCCAAATTAAGTTGCCCGGTGAAAGGGATTAGGGATGGAATCTGTCTTTCATTAGGAAGCATATGCGGACGCAGAAGCATTTGTTAATAAGACAATGAAAGCAGAAAGCAAGCCGTGTGGGATTACCGATAGGGTACATAAACTTAATTTACCGTCTCACTCCTCAGTATTTATTGCGGCAAACTGTACCGGAGGAAAGGCTCTGAAAAGAACAAAGAAATCAAGGGAGAAGAATTATGCAGACACCTTGGATTATGAATGTCAGTGTAAACGAACACCCCGAACAAATGAATGAAAGAACGAGCGACTGAAAGAACGATGGAGCGAATGAGCAAACGAACGAATGAACGAACTAGCGTTTTCCTTGCCATTGACCACCGTTCACCGACCGCCAACGATCGACCAGCGACAAACCACGAAAACAGGGGGAGTGGGTGACCTTGCTTTCAATGGATAATGCAATGAAGCACGGCGACGCAGTTGATGGTCTTCGAAATGCTGTCAGTTGATTTGAGGTTAGAAAATATTGAGCTAAGTTATCGTAGTTTCCTCAGTTGTATCTTTGGAACACTTGCCGATTGAGTGCAAGGCAGGCCGACTGAGACGCGAGCTGATTGTCATCTGCAAGGGAACACGAGAATAGTGGCGGCCGCTTCGTCAGCCTCGTCTTCGCTTGCTCGCGCAAGCGGCGATATACAGTAACAATAATGAATGTTAACGTTGCTCTCCCACTATACCACCCAGTATTCTTCGGTAACGCATGATTATAACTTATGCAGTACGTAAAAGCTACATGCGTCTCTTGCTTCGATGTTGTTGGACGCTATTGTAAACTCAATAATCCAGCTCCTGAACCGTTTCACGCTTAAACGTGCTGGTTAAAAATGTCGAACTCTGCTTTTTTACGTCTATTTACTGAATCAATAAAATTAAATATCATCCCTAAATAATGTCATCCAAATTTAAGTTGGCAGTGTATAGGGCGAGATTGAAGAACAACAAGCGAGGTTCCACATAACGGCTTCCTTGTGTTTCAAGGTCTGCTAAATGCAAGTCTTGACACACGTGCATTGTGGTTATTACATATTCATCTCGAGAACTCATGGTTAAACAAGGTTTAAAGCATTTCGACATAATAATTCTCTTTATTTTGGGGAAAAGGATGTTCTTTTACTACGTTCATATCAGAGGGCACTCTCACTCTTTGACGGTTCATCGTTTATTCTGCAGACGTATGCGTCGCGCTGGACCATCGCTTTCATACAATTGGTGCCAAATGCAAGGCCGATAATAGAACACAGAGCACCGATCGTCGCCTAAGAGAACTCAGGCAGTTCCGAGAAAGGCCGTGGGCCATTCTCCATTCCGAGCAGCTCGCCCACTGCATGTTGCACACTTAGAGTCGATCGCGCGTGGTGCCTTGCATGTTGGTGCATTTCAGGTGCCGTCATTCGCACGATTCGCTAAAGAGAACACGCAGCTCGCTAATACGCGCGCACATTTAACAGCCCATGAATGTAACAGTTCCGGGGTGGACACGTGATGTGATGGAGACAAAAAAAAAAGGACGCACGCCAGCAAATAATAAAGCAGAAATGCGTACAAGGGAAGCAGAGCAAGAACGGCCCATTTAGTAGGAGGAGGCGGTCATTATTATAACGGCGTGTCTGTCGCCCCTCAAAGGACAGACTTTATGCACTTCGGCGGGACTCAATGGCTTCTCATTCGACTTTCATGAGCGCTCACAATTTGCGCGTTCTCGTATCAGGTTTATCGCGACACCCACCCTCGCAGGACCACCCCGTTCGTTATCGACGTGAAGGTTGCAGACCTTGGTTCCGGCACGACCACTCGCTGCTGTGCCGACCGTGTTGGATTGCGCGCGTTCCTTATCCGTTCATCGCAGCGCACATTTTCCTTCCCCGCTCAATGTACTTAATGTATGCGAAGTGGCGCTCATGTCGACGTAGTATATGCTTTCACGTTCACTCTCTTTGTGTTGTGTAGAGCTAGACCTGTAGGTGAAATATCGGTATTCACAGCACAGACTTTTTCTTGCCAGCAGCAGTGTTAGAAAACCGCCAGTGGAGGACTCGAAGGGTTGCAAGAGAAAAGAGAGGCCGTGCCGAGGTTATTCACATGCTTGAAGGAAACGACCAAAAAAAGCGAGAGGGAGTGCAAGATGCATGCGACATGCCAGTTTAATTTACCATTACGTATATCCGTATATCCGCAATGTGGACAAATTAAATCAAAATTGCGCAAGAAGGCATTGTGCGTTGCTGAATGTTGCCATCTTGTGTTCGTGACGTACAAATTTCTAGTGTCCCATGTATTCAGGATGAAGAGGCAGTATTTTTAAAGCAGTGATAGAATAAATACCATTATCCGATTCTCATATTTCTTAGACATTAGGGTGCGAAAAGCATAACTCAAGCGGTGCCCGTCGCTAATATCCAACCTTATAGCGGCCATTCACAATTCATGACGCAGTTCAAATGGATTTTTTTTATCACATAGCAAAATGAAGTTGTGAATACGGTGACTAAGTGTTGGACATTGATCCTGCTGTTTCGGCGTTGGAAGCATAAGTGCACAAAAGCAAGCAGGGCTTTGATGCGAACGACTCTGCTGCTTCTGAAACACTTCACAGATATCCGACAACATGTGTTGAAACAACAGAGATTAATGTGCGGTTTCCTCCTATGTCATTTCTGAAATGCATGTAATAAATTGAAGCCGTAAATATACAAAAATTGCTTAGCTTAGAGGTCTCATCTACTCTTCTATACAACAACTCTAAAAAAGCACCAATCAAGGGGTCATTGTTTGTGCGCGTGGCTCATCATGTGCCACAAGCCATACTGAGAGGCTGAACGATATGCAGAGTGGAGTGATATCATGTAAAATAAAGTGTGATGGGACCAGTCTTTCTCTTCAACTTGGCGCTTATTGCGGTTTGACTATATAGAGAGCATGCGCAGAGAAAAAGGCATCCGTAGATGCGTGTGGTTTTACTGCTATAATCTCGTAATCTAGCATGAGTGTGAAAACAGTTTTTCAAGGGGAATTATACACGAACGCTTTTACTGAATTCGACAGCGCGCAATGTTTCTGCGATGGTCAGCGTATAGAAACGGTGTGTTGGTTTTGTTACTATACAGAGCTTCCCTCTACTGAAATGTTTTCATGTCCTGTATGGGGATCGAAGATGGTGCGTAGTGCATTGCGCTCCTTTTTCCCACGTACTTGAGAAACTTTTACACCAATGTCAGAATGGCAAAATGTTCGCACCTCATGACGTTGAATAGTTTAAACATTCCGGTACAAACCATGGATACCGACTGTCCAACACAGCGTTGGCTGTCTTGTAAAACCACGTAAATGACGACGAAAGAACAAGCGTGTCACACAGACTGTAAGAAAGAGGCACGATGCGCAGTGGCCCCCACCACGTGACCTACGCACCCTCAGATTACACTGTATCCCGTATAGGCTCATTTTTCTCCTTGCACAATTTTCGGGATCGGCCCTAGCTATTTGCTATGGTTCTGCCTCCAGGATCAGTTGACCTTACTCGTCGAAAAATCGACCGAGAGGAAGCCCCGGGGAGCAAACCAAGTCAAGCTTTAATGTGCAAGTAAAGAAATCAAATTGACGAAAACGACCCAAGACCCCTTGGAACACACAGGCGAAAGGAAAGGACGTCACTCGCAACTAACTTGATTCCTAGAACAAATCGCAATATATAGCCAAGCCACACATGCGCGACAAGATTCCGTGCATCTTACCCAAATATGCGCTAGTTTAAAAAGCTTTGATGAAGCTTTGATGATGCGTGGTACTTTGCCGCGCATGTACGGCTTGCCTATATATTGCAATGTTTTCTAGGAATAAAGTTAGTTGCGAGTGACGAGCTTTCCTTTCGCCTGTTTCCCAAGGTGTGTTGGGTCGTTTTCGTCGTATGAAACACGTACCAACTAGCCCAACAAGAAGTTTTATTACAATGAAATTGAATTGAAAGAAAGTTGTTTAGTAAATGAATTGCGCGTTTGAGGGCGCCTATCTCTTGGAGTGAAGGTATTAATGCCAAAGCATTATATGGATGATGAGGTCGAAAATCCGGCGTAGTTGTCGGCGTGACCACTGTTTCCGAAAAGGCTACGAACCCTCGATATTTGGTGGGTGTGAAACGCTCGACCTTTGGTGGGAGACGAACCCACGACCTTTGGTGTTAATTAAGGCGTAGTTAATTAAGGTAGAGTTAATTGAGGTAGAGTTATTTAAGACACTCGAAGCCACGACCTTTTTCACGCTTACATTGGTCACTGTATATAAATGCGGGACTGGGTAAGTACCGCTGGTGGAAAAAACTCTTTGATGCCAACTTGGGCACTGGGCATGTGCCAGTGGTGAGCGTCGCTTTTCAATGAACGTATTTGACGCCATCTCGGGTAACTATGCATGCGCCACTAAGAATGTGCCGTTCTACAATGACGATCATAGGCATCGAAAGAGCATGGCTCCTGAAAGAGCTGTGCTGAAACATCATAGGCATCGCGCGGTGGACGCAATGTTTTTGCATTAATCCACGTAGGGATAATTAAGTGCCCCTTGGATTTTAGAGCCAGGTTGTATATGCCTATGCGAAACGCTCCTGGTCCGACCACAGAAACCCTCCAACGGAAATAAACCTGTCGAAAACCTATAAAAAATTTGCGTCTCGTTGCCTTGGTATATACCAAAACTGGTGTGGAAGGGTACAAATGTATGACTAGCATGAATGATAGGTCGTGACATCAATAACATTACATGCTCGTCAGTTACGTCGCGATTAACTATAATAAAATCACGTGTGGCGCATACCCATGGCGCATTGGAAATGCGAGTATGAGCCAGGGAGGACAAAGAAAGAAAGAAGGAAAGAAAGAAATCGCGTGTAGCTCATACCTGTGTTTGATAAGTGGGTATGAGCCGGCGAGAGCAGGAGCGGAAGAGACGTCGGCGTCACGCCGACACCTCGGCAGAAGATCGGGCTCGCGATGCGGAGCGCGAGCGGCAATGTGGGGCCGATCCGGAGGCTCCTGTGGCCGAGCTAGACAAATACGTAGCCAATAATTGAGAAAGACATTAATGAACTGTCGGGATTAACCGAGTGATAAACACCGGGGGCGGAATTCACTAAGCTGTGCTCTTTGTACGCAATTTCTTAGCCAGAAAGTCCTTACGCTGAGATAAGGGTGCAACTGAAGTGGCAGCGCATTTAACATACGGCGTCGTATGAGAGCGAGGAGGAAGCAATGCTTGGATTAAGTGACAAGAAAGGAAAGATGTGTGAAAGAAATGAAATACAAGAAATGAAAACTGATAGCATGATCGCACATGATGCATATGTAGTCGAACGAATGAATGAAAAGCTTTATTTCATGAGCTTTTCAGCGCATGCGCCGGACGGAAGTGGTTCCCACTTCACGGGAATCCATATGCTGTTCTCGCCGCCTGGCCCCTAGTTACGAGCCAAAGATGGTCTTCCAGGGCGGGGCTGGACAGCAAGATCTTCCATCGCTCTCTAAGGGGTTGGATGGGTAGGGGGATCATGTTGGGGTTAGGATTGGGGAGGAGTGGTGGGTGTTGTTGGCTAAATTTACATTCTGCTATCATGTGTTGGAGTGTACCTGGCTGGTGACACACGGGGCATTCTTGCCCGTACTGGCTCGGGTACATGCGGTTTAGTAATCGGGGGTCGGGAAACGACTCTGTCTCGATCTGCCTATATGCTGTCTGCTGCTCCCTCGTTAACTTGAGGTGTGGCTCGGGGAAGCTGTGTCTCCCGTTTCTGTAATATTCCACTATGTCTTTGTACGTGACCAGTGGTTGGCTCTTTGCGCTCTCCTCTTTCCTCTCCGCGGCTGCGGCTCGGTGTGATAGCGCTCGGGCCTGCTGGTGGCAAACTCATTGCCTTCACTGCGGAGTGGGCCGGAACCCAGATTAATTCTATCTCCAACCCTTTCGGGGGTTTCTTGCTTTTGAGCACCCGAAGCACCAACCGGGACAACCAGCCTGAATGGAAGCTCCTATACGCTTGTTGCAAGTCTGTGACCACTCTGGTCCTGCCTTATGTAGTGAGGGCCAGGGCAATTGCCAGCTCTTCTGCTTCGTCGACATCGTTTGTTTTTACCGTAGCGCACGTTAGCAGCTTTTCTGTGGTTGCCACCGTTACGGTCGCCCAGCTTTTGTAGCGTTAGCTACACTGGCCTAGCCAAGCCCGTTTCGCGCGGCACATCAAGAGCCGTGCTGCGCATGCGCAAGGATCAGTGATGTCACACGGCTTGCGCACCGGAGCCACCGGAGCCGGCACCTCTCGTGCACTCCGCCGCCGCCGCGCGCGACTCACCGCCGCCGGTCTGCGCATTCCAGAGGAGTGACGTCGTAGCCGTGGTAGACGCACTGGCGCCGGCGCGCACTCGCTGTGCAGTCGCCGTCTGACACTGCGCTGGAGCCGCTGCGCTTCTGACTGGCGTTTGCCAGTGCGGTATAGCCATGGAGAAGGAGAGAGCAAATGCTGCTCAACAGCGCAGAAGAACGGAGAAGCTTGACTCATCGGATCCCGAAGTAGTTGCCTGGCAATTAGCGGTTGAGCGTAGGAGACAACGAGGAAAGCTAAGAATAATCAGCTGAACCTTTGCTCACGCTACGTATATCCTGGCATAGCCGACCTAAGCCACTGCAACTTTTTTCCTCTGTCTTTGGAGGCGTCTGTGAAGATTAGCCCCTTCTTCCCAGCCAGCAGCCTGTTGTAAGCTTTTGCTCTGGCCTCCCGTCTGCCGCTGTGGTGTGGTGGGCTCATGTTCTTGGGGAGTGGTTTTACCTTGATTGCTTCTAGCCAGACGTCTGGTAGTTGTCCTCGCTCCGTCTGTCTCGTCTCCTCCCAGCCGATCTTCTTCAGGATTCTTCTGCCAGCCTTCGTATGACTTAGGCGATGCTTCTGGCTGGAGAGGTGGCCCTCGATCAGTTCGTCCACCGTGTTATGAAGGCACAACCTGATAAGTTTGTCCATGGAGGCACTTATCGGGACTCCGATGGCTTGCTTGATTGGTTTTCGGATTATCACGTCGATCTGGTTCCTTTCGACTGTGCTCAGCAAGAGATACGGTGCCACGTACGTAATTCCGGAAATCACGAAGGTCCTGTACGAGCCTCAGGGTGTCGTTCTCTTTCATTCCTCTGCGTCTCATCACCACTCTGCGGAGCATGTGCAGTATTTGCTCCGTCGTGTGCTTTAGCTTTCTCACAGACGCTTCCGCCTAGTTTGCTTGTATCACCAGTCCCAGGATCTTGACACTGGGGCCCGGCAAAATGTCTTCTCCGGCTAGCACCACCCTAATATATTCCTTTAGTCTTTTCGGCGCCCGCTGTCGTACTACCACCAGTTCCGACTTTTGTGGCGAGCATCTTAGGCTGCATTCCTTGGCATATTTGTCCAGCACTTCCGCCGCCGTCTGCAGCGCCTCTTGCATCCATCCGGGGGTGCACCCCTGTTTCCTTCGTCGTCCAGAGCGAGACGTCGTCGTCGTAGAGCGGGTGCCCCAAGCCTTCAATCGCTTCGAGCGCCTTGGGCAGGTGTAGGAGTGCCATGTCGAACAACAGGGGCGAAAGGACCGAGCCTTGAGGGGTCCTCCTACTGCCCAACACGATAAGCGGGGATACTTCCTCGCCCACTCTTATTCTTGCTTTCCGATCTGTTAGGAAACCTCGAACGTAGTTATACGCCTGTTCTCCACATCCAGTGCTCTGGAGGTTGGTCAGGATGCTAACGTGGGAGACGTCAAACGCTCCTTTGAAGTCAAGCGCCAATATGGCGCGTGGCAAATGCCTCGTGGCCTGTTTCATGACCTCTTCTTTGATCTGTATGAGTACGTTCTGCGTGCTCAGGTGCTTTCGGAAACCAAACATGGTGTCCGGAATTTGGTTGGTTCTGTCGAAGTGTCTCTGTAGGCTATTTAACACCATCCTTTCCATCACCTTGCCCACGCAGGATGTGAGGGAGATGGGTCTCAAATTGTCGATGTGCGGGGGTTTTCCCGGTTTTGGAATGAACCTAACCTCTGCCTCCTTCCAGCTTCTTGGCAGTTTGTCGCTTTCCCGGATCTCATTCATGTGCCTGAGGAGCTCTGCTCTCGCTCTGTCGCTCAAGTTGTTCAGTAGTCGGTACGTGATGGCGTCCGGACCCGCAGCGCTCTGCTATGGCAATTCTTAGTAATCGAGGCTGTATTCGTACGGCAAATCACTGCACACCCCTAATCAACAGCTTCCTTTTCCAGGCGTCTGCTATACAGCGTCGACAAGCGCAACCGCGTCCGTCCGTTCACCGCACCGCCGTCAAAATAATTGCAGTGGAAGTGTCACGCATCCTTCTCACAGTTCTTTGAGAGACAGCACTGATGGTCACACAATCTGGCGCAGAAAGAGACGCTCATTCGCAACCATTGCCGGCCAGGTGTGCCAGGCTCACCCCTCCTGTATACATCACCGTGACCGCCACCACCACCCTTATTACAAAGTTACTAAATGGTTTTATTTCGATGCTAATTACGGAAATGAAAAAAAATTCTCCATAATATACAGGGTGTCCCAACTATCATGCACCATGATTAAGAAACATGTAAATGCCACGTAGCTGAATCGAACCAATGTATTGTTGTTTGCCGTCGCTTGCAGATACTCAGATTATTTTTTTTGCATTCCGCCTAAGTACATAATTAGTCTTTATTATTCAACTTATCAAATATTAAAATTAGTTGAAAAGTGCCAATGAGAAAATTGTAGAGCAACATGAAAAACTCCCGGTACAGCTTTCTGCGGCTCAATACGTGCTATATAAAAGTCTTTTTCAGAGCATCAAAGAAGCCAGCGAATACACGCGAGATTACCGCGCGACTGGCCGCTCGAGGCACTTTGCGTGCTGACCTGCGCTAGCTGATTTCAAGATATGCCCGCAAGTTTACTGATTTTATTACCTCACCTAATTTTCCGCCGTCCTCGGCAGCGCTTCCTTTCCCCTAGCACCCACTCTATTTCTCATGGATCACCTAATGATTATCTGCCCTATAAGTTACGCGGCCTGCCTAGATCCTCGTTTTCCTTTTAATCTCAACTACCACAACCCCCGTCTGCTTTTGATCCTCACCTCGCTCTTAGCGTTCGGCTTAAATACTTTCGTTCTGTCGCTTGTTTGAGCGGTTCCTTAACTTATTCTCCCTCTTCATTGTTAACCTCGAAGTTTATGCCCCATATGGTAGTACTTGAAGAATGGAATGATTGTACACTTTTCTTCTCAACGACAGTGGTGAGCTCTCGGTCAAGATTTTGTAATGCCGGCCGTGTGCACTGCGACCCAGATTAATTCTTCTGTAACTTTCCGCCTTATGATAACGGTTCCCCGTGAGTAATTGACGAAGATAATCTTACTCCGGTACATAATCTAGAGCCTGACTGTCGATCATGAATTCTTGTTCGCTCGACAGATTATTCAACATTACCTTTGTTAACCTACTCTCACTCACCATGGCGGCATCCGCCATGATTTGTGAGTGGTGGCTGGGAGTGTGAGCTGCCGCAGAAAGGATGTTCCACATCCGCCGCTTTGGTTTGTGAGTGGTGGCGCTAGCTAACACTCCCAGGGTTAGTTCTAGTTGTAAAAGCATAAATACCCAAGTAAGTGGATGGGTAAACGGCTCCGCAGTAGATCAATGGTGAGAGCACGGCACGCGTAAAGAGAAGACGTGGGTTCGTTCCCCACCTGCAGACAGTTGTCTTTCATCCGTTTTCATTTCCATTAATTTATCTTGTCTTTAATTCAATTAGTAAGTAAAAGTAATTTCCCCTATGTTGTTCTTGGTGTCATTGTTTGTTGGGTTCTTATGATATTGCTACACGCGTGTGGTATTTGGTTGTTTGAACGAGGCGCGCGGGCGCCATCACTCGAAAAAAGAAGAGGAAGAAGGAGCTGGGCTCGGGCTGTGAATCTAACCGATGAGCGCTGCAACCACTGTTGTAAATACAACCTGTAAATAGTTGGTAGTCTTACTGACTCGTCCTTCGCGTAACATTCTGGTGGAGGTGGAACGTTCCCGTCCTCGCCACGGAGCTCCGAAGTGGCCGCACCGTCGTCTTCTCAGCCATGGCTTCCGATGGAAACACCTCGTCGCCACCTACACCTGCGGCGCCAACCACAACGTACGTTACGGTTCCTAGTCTCCGTGATCCTGGGACATTCTCCGCCCAGAATGGCGTTGACGTCGACGACTGGCTCAGCATGTATGAGCGTGTTAGCCGAAGCCACCACTGGGACCCTACCATCATGCTTGCCAATATGCTCTTTTATCTGGACGGGACACCGCTTGTCTGGTTTCGCACCCATGAGGTTGAGATATCCAGCTGGAACAGTTTCAAAGAGCGGCTTCGCGACCTGTTTGGCAACCCGTCAGGTCGCCAACAGGCTGCGCGAAACGAGCTTGCTTCCCGTGTCCAGTCGTCGACAGAATCGTATGTCTCCTACATACAGGAAGTGCTCGCGCTTTGCCGGAAAGTCGACGAGCACATGACCGAGGTTGACAAGGTGGGCCATATCCTAAAAGGCATCGCGGACGACGCCTTCAATTTGCTCGTCTATAACGACTTTTCTACTGTCGAAGCCATCATCAAAGAATGCCGCCGCTTCGAGGTAGCCAAAAGCCGCCGCGTCGTCCCACAGTTTTCCCGGCTCCCAAACACCCCTGCTACGTCCTCTTTCTCCGCTCTTCTTGCCACACGACCATTTCAAGAGAACGTCACACATATCGTTGGCCGTGAGATTGAAGCGGCGAGTGCGGCCCCCCTTCATCCTCGACCCCTCGACGGTACCTTTGACCCAGCGGCCCCTACTATTTCCGTTATACAAGCGGTTGTGCGGCAAGAAATCGCAAACCTTGGCATCCCTACCGCCTGCTCTGTCTCCCGACCTGATTCGGCCCCGATTACTATGTCCACCACCTTTAATGACCAGTATTTCGCTCCCAGACCATGCAAGCCTGCTGAATGGCGAATACCTGACGACACCGAGTTGGTCACGTATCCCGCCACTGCCGCACCACCTGGATGCCGCCGTACTGGAGCTCATTCCCTGCTCCTCGCCCATACGCCGACGCTCGCCATTACTCCCCTTGCCGTCCGCACCCTACTTCTGATGTCCCTGACAGCCGCTCCTCCGGGCGATCGCCGTCGCCTCAACGCCGTCGCTCCCCGTCACCCCAACCTCGCCGCTTTTCCTCGCCACACCACCGGACGGAAACCTAGGCCATGCAGCTCTTGGAGGTAGTGCTGCATCACGTTCGTCCTGTGCAAATCCTCCGTTGACGCTCCTCACGAACGCGAACCTAATTGAAGTAGATGTAGATGGTGTCCCGTTGACGGCATTGATTGATACTGGAGCCCAAGTGTCCATAATGAGCGCTAACCTATGTCGTCGCCTCAAAAAAGTTCTGACGCCTGCCGTCACTCGAGCCGTACGCGTCGCCAATGGCGCCACTGTTGCCGTCTGTGGTATGTGCACTGCTCGCGTAGGAATTGCTGGCCGCCAAGTTCCAGTCCTGTTCTCCGTGCTGACCAGTTGCCCTCATGACCCAATCTTCGGGCTCGACTTTCTGACGACGCATTCTGCCCTCATCGACTGTTCCACCGGTACGCTGTGCCTCGAGCTTCTTCTTGTTTCCGACGTTCGCCCCGAACAACCGAACACCCTATGCACTACAGCGTTTGTTCGGTTACCTCCAAAAGCCCTAACCTTCATCGAGTTGGCCTCAACGGCAACCGTGCCTGATGGCGACTATGTCGTCGCCCCTATTCGTGATGTCCTCCTGGCGCGTGACATCTCTGTTCCACACTCCGTCGTTACCCTTGCCGCTAATCGGATCTGTCTCCCCGTTGTCAATTTTGGCTTGACGAAGCAAGTGTTATCTGAAGGCATAGCGGTGGCCACGCTCCGGTCAGTAACAGACGACCACTTCACTGCTTTTGCAGCCGACGCGTCTCCAGATCCTCCTGATTACCCGCAGGATGCCTTGAACCTCGATGGCCCATTACGTCCCATGGTCGCTCCGGACCTCGCCCCTGGCCAAGCAGCTGCCCTATATCGCCTTTTGCTTTCCTATCGCGACATATTTGACACTGACAATCGCCCACTTGGTCAGACGTCCATTGTTAAGCATCGGATAAACACTGGTGATGCTGCTCCCATTCATCGCCGAACGTATCGCGTGTCCACTGCAGAGCGGCAACTTATTCAGCAGGAAGTCAACAAGATGCTCGCCAAAGGAATTGTTGAGCCCTCGTCGAGCCCTTGGGCGTCGCCGGTCGTGCTTGTCAAAAAGAAAGAAGGCACGTGGCGTTTCTGTGTTGATTACCGCCACCTAAACCGAATCACTAAAAAGGACGTTTACCCGTTACCACGAATTGACGACGCTCTTGATTGTCTTCACGGTGCCAAATACTTTTCGTCCATTGACCTTCGATCTGGTTATTGGCAGATTTCCGTCGATGATCAAGACCAAGAAAAGACCGCTTTCGTCACTCCAGATGGCCTCTACCAATTTAAGGTTATGCCGTTTGGTTTATGCAATGCCCCCGCCACGTTCGAACGGATGATCGACTCTCTGCTTCAAGGTTTCAAATGGTCAACTTGCCTTTGTTACCTCGACGACGTCCTTGTGTTTTCTCCTACGTTTGAGACGCACCTTGAGCATCGCTAAATTGCGATTAATAAAAATCGGGCCCCTCGGTTCCCTTTCTTCTCGTTCATATGTATATATATATATATATATATCTTGAATAATGTCAATGGCGTTTCTAATTTGGGTCAAATACTCCTTTATTATTAACTTCATTGCTAGTGTTATTGGACCCTTTACCCTTCACGCCTTCAATACCTCCTGCTACAGCATTAACTTTTTCATCGTGCTATGGTAAAACGTGTAGCCTGAAATTGGCATCCACAGTTAAATTCTAGTTCTCATAAAATATATAAACCTCAACTGATAAACAGGAGGTTGTTTTGAGCGGCCTAAGCAAAAAATATCCAATATTTAGGCAAATGTCGAAGGCTAGAAATGTATTTTGATCAGGCTTATTTTACAGAGGAATAGTTAGCCTTTCAAAGGAGCACTTGAGGATAAAACATGCATTTATGATGTGATTTTAAAATATATGATGTTTAAAATATCATCCCCTCATCAGTCTTGTACTGATATAACGTGTCGTGTGACAGGGAATACCGAACGATATTGCAACATTCTACATGCTGTACCTAAGTGACAAGCAGGAGAATTGTGACTGAATACTGCCGCCTAGTAGGTGTTTTTACCTGTTTCCTTGGTAATGCGGATAATCCGGGTAATTGTTGCGTAAACATTTGCAGTTTTACAATATTATTACGTCCTTTTACAAGAAGTTACTGTAATTACCGGGTTTTAAGGTCAATAATAACAAAAACCATCTAATGTACAGGAGTAAATCTTCGGTCTTAAGGTTTTCTGAGGTCAATACCAAAAATGTCCCTCCCATTAGGCGCACATTCATGCCAATTGAAGGATATGTTCCATAGTCAGCTAGTTAGAGCTAGCTATTCAGCATGTGATAAAACATATAATACATTCATATATCACATGCTAATACAGACGCACCAACTAACTTGTTCGGGTAATTGTCATATGTAAGAAGCCGCCTGCGGCGCGAAAAAGAAGAATAGCACGTGAAGCACAATGTTCGGAACGGCACGAGCTCTCGAGGTGCGTGAGCCGAGGCGTAATCAGGGGATGAACGGCGCTGTCCGTTGATTATAGACGTGGCTCCGGGCCAGGAAAGTCGCATCACCCGCTACGCTCTGGCGACGGGAGACTTGGGGGTCTGGCTGAGTCCGTGACGTTGGCCGTCCAAGGTGTGGCCGTCGACCTCGGCAAGTTCGAGTGAGGCTCCTGGACTGGCTGCAGCCTCTCACGGCAGGACCGGGTACCCCAGAGAGGATCCCTCTTCTGCAGCAGACCGGCACGTTCGATTCTCCTCGGGACGCCACGTCGGCACTCGTGAAGAAGTTGCGACGCATCCCGACGCCAGGCCTATCCAGGTGGACCTAAGCAACGCCGAGCGCCGTCACTGAAGAATTACTGACGAGCTCATCACCGACGAAGTACCGACGAGCTCACCACCGATAAAGAGACGACGTGACGACTACAAGGCGACTACATCATCAACGAGTGCACCAACCGCTGGGGAAAAAGAGCCGACAAGCCGGAACACACGTGCAACGACGGGTGCAGCAAGGTGACTCTTTGTAGCGTTTCAGGCGTGCGTTTCAGCGAGATAGGACAGGGTTGCCTGACTTTGAAGGATTAGCCGCCACAGACAAGCGTAGGCGCAAAGTAGAATTTGTATAGTGCATGAAGCTTTAAGTTGTACTTGTATTTGTTCGCTATGTTTCAGTATGCTTGATCTTTAGTTTGAGTCTTGAGTTTGCGTGCGATTAAAAATCTGTTTGCTGTGTCGACATGTTGTCTCCCTCTCCATCTCTTTTACCACCCGCACGCCCCCGAGATCGGCGACAAAAACATCACAATTGGCGAGCTTGCCAGGATTTGGTTCCGGATTCTATCTTAGCCCAGTCACCGATACTCGGGAGTAGCAAAGATGGAGTGGGAACGTTTGGCGGCGATAGGAAAGGATTTAAACCTGTCAAAGGAGGAGACAATAACATTTTTCGAGTACACTCGACAAGAGAAAGAGAAGGGGCACGAACGAGAGCGCGAACAGCACAAAAGCGAAAAGGAAATTTTAGAGCTAAAGATAAGACTAGCGGAGATGGGCGCACGGTTCTCGCGACGGAACGAGTTCACCCGGATCGGCGTCATCTGACTCAGCTTCTTCCAGGCCAAAACGAATTTGCCCTAGAAAATTAATGGCTCCTTTTGACGAGCGAAGAGATGACTTGGATGCATATTTGCATCGGTTCGAGAGAATAGCGGTCGGGCAAGGCTGGGAGAAGAGCGAGTGGGCTAACGCCTTAAGCCTATGTTTAGTGGGTGAAGCGTTGAGGGTATATGGGCGAATGGCAGCTGAAGAATCACTAGACTACGACAAGGTTAAGAAGACTTTATTGCAGAGATTTAGGTTGACGGCAGAAGGGTTTCGGGAGAAGTTTCGGTCGTGTAAGCCTGAAGACTCTGAGACAGTCAAACAGTTCGCATGTCGACTAATTACTTTGAGAGGTGGATAGAGTTGTCGGAGACTGACAAAACATATGAAGCAGTTCGTGACAAAGTCGTAGGTGAACAATTTCTGGCCAGGTGTAGTAAGAGTTTAGCAATATTCCTCAAAGAAAGAAAGTTACAAACGGTAAAGCATATCGCTGAACAAGCAGAACAGTTCGTGGAGGCACAAGGACTGAAGAATTTGGGAAAGAGTGATAAAGATACGCACGCAGCAGCGGTACAAGAGATGAGGAATCAAGGACAAATGAACAGACCAAGGGGACCGCAGAGGTGTTTCCTATGTAATCGGTTGGGTCATGTAGCGATGAACCGTCGAGTGAGAGGTAATCGTCACGAAGCACCGGTAGTTTGTCAGTTGTGCCAAAAGAAAGGTCACAGAGCAGATGAATGCAGGACTAGTTCCATGGATAAGACTTATGCATTATGAGCTCAAGAGAAGATGAACAGAGAGAGCAGGACATGCCTGTTGTGGAAGGCGAGGTAGAAGGGCACAAGGTTACAGTGTTGAGAGACACAGGAGCAAATACAATTCTAGTGAGAAAAAGTTTATTGCCACATGAAAGAATGATCGGATACATTAAACCAGTAATCTTGGTAGACAAATCTGTCAAATATCTGCCATAGGCACAGATACAAATATCGACACCCTTCTATACAGGACTAGTCACAGCTAGATGTGTAGATGATCTCCTCTATGATTGGATTGTGGGAAATGTACCGGGAGTGAGGAAGGCAGATGACCCTTATCTAAGTTGGAAGAGGACCGAGAAAGACGTGGGAGAGAAGGAACGCTCAGAAGCGCCAAAGAAGGAGATGCAAGACACAGACGTAGCAGCTGCAGTACTAACACAAGCAAGTAGGAAGGGCACCAAACCTTTGCCAGCATTGCAGGTTACAGTCGTTAAGGGGTTAAACATAACTTTAGCAGAATTTGGAGAAATGCAGAACAAGGATGAGTCGATAAGAAAGTGTGAACAGAAGATAGGGGAACGGGTGCAAAGGCAAAAGAGTCGGACAGTAGCAGAGTTTATAAAGAAGAATAATTTATTATACTGGAAATGTATATTCAGTTTAGGTAGGGAAGTATTACAGTTGATGATCTCGAAGGAACTGAGGGATAAAATATTGAAGTTAGGGCATGATAGTGCAATGGCAGGTCACCAAGGAATAAAATACACGTTAGGAAAAATAACAGAGGAGTTCTTTTGGATGGGAGTGCAGAGCGACGTGAAACGATATGTAAAATCATGTGACGTATGCCAAAAGACGATGGCTAAGGGGAAAAACGAGAAGACTGGTGTTTGTTTGGTGATTGCCGATGACAAGGACATCGGCTTGACGATAGAGCCAACCAAGTGTGAGATATGCTACAAGACTAGGGAATTTGTGGGGCACAAATTGGGAATGGGACGAGTCTCGCCCAAGGAGGATACACGAGACAAGAAACATGCAGTGGGCAGGCCCCAGGCAGAGAAACAAGGTCGAGGAAGGATTTTCAGACCTACCCGAGCGAATAGAAGTTGAGCGGAGCGAGATTCAGTGCTTAACAGAGGAGCCCGCGTACATAAAGGTAAGCCGACGTATAACAGATATAATGAAAGGGAGCTTGCTTTCCACATAGAGTACATTAAGGGACGACAGAATGTTGGGGCATATTACATGAGTAGGGCGATGGACTGACCAAGCAGTGATAACATAACGCGGACAAAATAAGTGTACATATGTGAAGTGGTGCGAACAATGAACTCGTGACTGCTGTGAACAGGGCAAATGGTGAAATGTGCGCGACAGTGCAGTGAAGTGTGGTGATAAGTGGTATGCGGCGACGAAGCACAGAGAAGCACCCAAGTCACAAAAGTCAAGTTCACCACCAATAAAGAAGGCGGACAGTAGGCAGTTTTTGAGAAAAAGCTCTTAAAAGGGGACCCATGTCAAATGTAACAGGCCGCCTGCGGCGCGAAAAAGAAGAGCACGTGAAGCACAATGTTCGGAACGGCACGAGCTCTTGAGGCGCGTGAGCCGAGGCGTAATCGGGGGATGAACGGCGCTGTCCGTTGATTATCGACGTGGCTCCGGGCCAGGAAGGTCGCATCACCAGCTACGCTCTGGCGACGGGAGGGGTCTGGCTGAGTCCGTGACGTTGGCCATCCAAGGTGTGGCCGTCGACCTCGGCAAGTTCGAGTGAGGCTCCTGGACTGGCTGCAGCCTCTCACGGCAGGACCGGGCCCTCCAGAGAGGATCCCTCTTCTGCGGCAGACCGGCACGTTCGATTCTCCTCGGGACGCCACGTCGGCACTCATGAAGAAGTTGCGACGCATCCCGACGCCAGGCCTATCCAGGTGGGCCTAAGCAACGCCGAGCGCCGTCACTGAAGAATTACTGACGAGCTCATCATCGACGAAGTACCGACGAGCTCACCACCGATAAAGAGACGACGTGACGACTACAAGGCGACTACATCATCAATGAGTGCACCAACCGCTGGGGAAAAAGAGCCGACAAGCCGGAACATACGTGCAACGACGGGTGCAGCAAGGTGACTCTTTGTAGCATTTCAGGCGTGTGTTTCAGTGAGATAGGACAGGGTTGCCTGACTTTGAAGGATTAGCCGCCACAGACAAGCGTAGGCGCAAAGTAGAATTTGTATAGTGCATGAAGCTTTAAGTTGTACTTGTATTTGTTCGCTATGTTTTAGTATGCTTGATATTTAGTTTGAGTCTTGAGGTTGCGTGCGATTAAAAATCTGTTTGCTGTGTCGACATGCGGTCTCCCTCACCATATCTTTTACCACCCGCACGCCCCCGAGATCGGTGACAAAAACATCACAGTAATGTGAGTTAAAATTACAGTCAACTCGACCATAAAGCTGATGTCATGATGGTCAGAATACTGATTTAAAAAGAAGGTGCCATACGACGCCAGTTTCCAAACATCACTTTTCATAATGAACACTAAGCCTTTAGACACGAAAGCAGACAACGATGGAGTTCATTGCAGCTCACGTGTCACTCAGCTGCAAAGTACACAGTCGGTTTCCTATATCAGGATCCTCTCAGGTGGTGTCGAGATCCGAAAGAAAGAAAAATGTAAGGGACGTATTCGCGCATTTCGCTTCATTAGTGGAACTCGAAGTGTCTAAATTTATTCCGAAACCCTGCACTCTTCCGTTTACACACCACCCGTTAGTAACGATAATATAAGCATCAAATTGGTTAATCAATATTCTGACCATCATCCCCACCAGCGTGACTAATTTTAACCCACATAACCCCAACAATTTCTTTAAGCAAAAGTTATTGGAAACCTGGGCATTTAGAATCAAGTGTGAACTTCTACGCCTTCTAAAACACTTTTCTGTTTGCCATAGGAATATAAAATGTAATCTTGAATGTGAAATAGTATATTTCCTCCTTAGTGACGGCTCAGTTATTATTCTGTGCCATGAAGGAAATAAACAGAACAGGAGAGGCCCTGACGTCACGTTTATGAAGCCGGAAGTGCAGCCTTGTTGCTGTGCTATCTCCCTTTGCGCCTCCAATCAGGGGTTCTCCAGCTCGCCGGAGCAGATGGGCGCGAGCTTTGAACTTGCACTGTTATGAGCCGTCGGAAGTGTTCGCTGCTGACGCGCGTCAAAACAATTAAAGCCTACAAAACTTCTGTAGCAGTTTTAGTGAAGCAGACGCGCTCCTGTGGTTTTCCGTGGCACGTTGAAGAAGACGACGAAGGCCCGCGCCGTGATTGCTTGAGTGTTGTTGCGTCCTGAATCGGCCGGGTGCATTCTTTGATTATTTCCCATCGAGACAGGCCCTTTCATCGGCGTCGCCCAGACGGCGACAGTCCCCGACACCGACGAGACAAGAAACAAGCGCCCCAACTCGGCAGTGCGCATTCTTTGGGTGCTTCCCCCGATTCGACCCCGTTCATCAGAAGTCGCCTACCTGGCGACGCGGCTCGACACCGGCAGTGACGTTCGGACAAAGAAGCTCACTTAGAAGCGACCGACCACAACCGCCACCCTTCGTTAGAAGCGGGGATTAGCACGAAGGCCATTCTCCCGACCCTGGCAAGATGACCGTCGGAAGGCAAGAAACCAAGTCACTGACTTTCGTGGAAGGAGTGTGAACCCCCTGTTTCCGGATTGCCTCGTTCTTGCTTCGAAGGTGCAACAGTAGAGGCGGAGTTCGGTGAACAATACGACCCCTCTGATTGGCCGCATCAAGGCCTTCTGATTCCCTAGTCGGGTCAACTAGGGAAGACGAATGTTTTATAAGGAGACACCTTGAGTGCAGTGGTGTGTCCTGACATGTTCTGAAATGTGCTCAGACATTCAAAGTGCTCTCCCATGAAGTGTGCTTCCATATTTAGAGCCACTATAAATATGTAAAATAAACCCTTTTTTCTCTCGCTCTTACTCCCGGACGTATTCATCCCTTTGGCTGGAGGATCACCGGCCTAAACGCTACCCGTTCCCAACAGTGTCTGTTTTGAGACAACAGCAACAATCTCTTCCTGGCTGACACACTCACAGATACAAAACACAACTTTGAAGCTTACATACCACACTCCAAAGTGAGCTTTTCTCGCGAACAAAATGTGCTGCGAGAAAAACATCGGCAGAATAATCTTATCTCACTTTTCAGATACCGATAGCAGCAGCGAAAGCTTCAGGAACGCGGTTGCTATAGCAACGTTGACATTTGGGTTACCCGTCCCAGTGCTCCTTTGTGAAAAACCGCGTCACTTCCGCCACACTTTCTCCAGCACTGCCGTGCGGGCCGGGGCCTCTCCTGCGCTTTCCTTTCTGCATGTTCAGCGCATTAGTAGTAACATAGAAACACGAAGTGGCATACCTTGCTGACATTTTCGCAGCGCTCTCTCCGGTAGATTAACTTCTCTGTAAAGCTCTGGACTGTGAGGGCGGCATTACCAAGGATACGGAATGCGCGTTTTAAGCACGCTGTGCTCTCTCCACTTTGTCCTTTTTTTAGTCTTTTCATTTATTTACCTCGTACGTGATATATCTGCATTGCCACGGTACCGGCTACCTGGAAGTGCGAGTGGCGCGCAACAGGCGTTTTTTTTTCAGTAAAGCTAGGCCTAATTACAGGCTGCCCGCCCCTACGGCTGGGGGAGGTGGAAGGCGTGTGGGGGTAAGTGTGATGGCGACTTATCTCACGCCGTTCTCCCAACTACCGGGCTGCACAGTCCGCACTCAAAGACCCTCTTTGGGGGATATTGTAATTTCATGCACACTTTGTGTGGCACTGATTACGAGTGTGTTCATATACGTTTAGTTCCCATAGATACGTTGAAACCAGGGTGCGCACTGCTGCTGCTTTCTTGAATCGTGTGCTTTGCTATTTTTAGTTGGTTACGTGAGGCCAATACGCAGCCGTTTATCACTTCAAGAGCTTGCATAAACAGCATGGCTTACTATTAGCACCTTTTGTGATTACTTGATTTCCTTCTTCACAAACATGACGCGATGTTCTAGGTGAAGCTTCAATGTTTCATATGGACGCCACTCTGGCGGCTCAACGACGAAATTTGCACGGCGGATCGCAGCGACGCATTTTAACAGAACTGGTGACGTGACGATGACAGAAACCGCGGCGCAGATGCTGTGGAAGTCGTTAAATCTATGTTTCTTTACGAGAAATAGACCTGTTGGCAAAACAAGCTTGGCTTTAAAATGGTACGCTATTTCTATAGGACTTTAATACCGCGTTAGACCAGCGAATCGCTCCACGCGCAAGCATATACGCGTCTCTCATATAGGCACAGTACGTTGGAGTAGACACCTCGCAAGACACGACTGACCGTTTGCACCAAGACCAATACAGCTGTCACTTGCTGCGACAGGAGATCAAAGTGCAACTGTGGTGGTCTACGGATGTAGATGGCGAAGGAGATTCAAAACTGAGCGTTGCTATATCGAGAAGCTTTTACGCCGTCCTAAAAATATAAACTAGAACAGCGAAACCAATGCATTCTATTTCACCTGTTAAACAATTCCTGTAGTCTTATTAAGGAAGATTTCAGTGTCTTGAATCATGCGCAGAGTCAGTGTAGAAAGCGGTTTTGATACAACAGCCGTAATATCGGTAATACCATCTAGCCCTGTCTCACACCTTGCTTCAGTAATAACGGCGATTGGAAATGCATTTTTTCCCACCTTATTTTATTCCAAGACTGATAACACGGTAACGCTATGTGATGCAGAACACTATACATATAGTCATGATGTTTAATAAATGCTCTTTTAAACAGGTGTAAGCCCCTATCTTCGATATGTTACATTTATGGTGTTGCTGAATTTGTTCTTGTGTGTAGCATCTTCCATTAGTATAATGCTAAAATTTTCATACGAGCGCTTGTGATGAAACGACTTATAAAAGGAATGCACTTATACGTGTAATAAAGACCTCCATTCTAATAGGTTTTCTTTTTTTGCCAAACGTACCATTTACTAGGAAGGCAGAAAATGGCTAATATTTGTCTTACAATATCGCATTTATCACGGTGCCGGCCTACGATTTAAAATCTGTATTACATTGTTACCTGTTCGAAAGGTACAAGTCTCAGGACCTGCACGTGGTGCGAAATACTGAAGTTTCTGGTTAATAACGAAACACTCAAAGAAAGAACCACTTACAAAACGTTGCTGTGCTTATTCGACGCAGGATTCACTGTCCTTATACAGTTCGGTTTATGCTAAAGCGTGCGGCGAAACGTAATTGAGTGTTTCTTCTTTTTCTTTTTTTGTTTTCACGTCAAGGTTTAAAACGTAAGCCAATGTTCACGTCAATATAACAAAGCTAAATCACTTCACGTGACCTAGAGTGACTGATCCGTGCTTATCCGCACTTCTGCGAGCGGAAATGACTCGAATGAAAGCTAAGAAAAAATTAAATACAGGCAAATATTAGTAGAAGGAGCAGCAAGCGAGGGGCCAAGAGCGTGCCGGCCCCAGCTTATCTACATACGCTGCTAGTGCGGCCCTCAATGTCACGGACCGACCGGCGCGTGGCCTGATCGCCCATCGAATGGCCATCGGGGTTGCACCTGGTCATGTAGTTACGTACAGCGGCTCCTTTCTGTAACCTTATCTCTCTTTCTCTCTCTCTACATTCTAGAATATTGTGACTAGTTTCTTCTTTTTCCTTCCTTCTTCTCAAGCGCTTCTTTAGGAAAGGGTGTGGGAATTGCCACGCTGAGCTGGCTGAGGAGGCGCGCGTGGCAGTCGTGAGCACATCGCGTGCCCGACGCGTGTCGCTGCAGTTTGCAGCGGCTGCGCACTTCGGGTCGGCTTTGCCGGCACTGCGCTGCCTGTTCCTAGTACCGCAGAGGCGCACTGTTCCGTTGCGGCGAGACAAGGACGTGCACGGAAGGTCATGCAGATGCCGTATTTAGCAACGTTACACTTAATTTCTCGTTCTTTATTGTTTATTGCCCGCTGCGCCTAGACAGTCTAAAGGTAGTGTAAAGATTTTGAGGCGTATCCTGTCCCCAAATTATAATCGTCATCTGTCTTGCTTGCTTTTCGTTTCTTTAAAACTCTGCGCTCGCTGCCGTCCTGTGAAGAGCGCTGTGTCATGTAGATACGCACTTGTCATTCGTGATCTGAAAGTACCGGAACCGCCACGTAAAAGAAATGAAAAGCACGGAACATATAGGTGATGATCATTGTTAGAGGACAACTTATAAGCCCTGAAGGGCGCACGCTGTTTTTAGAGCGTTGTTGAAAACTATGATATTACTGACAACATCATCATCATGAGCCTATATTTGTGTCCACAGCAGGACGAAGGCCTCTCCCTGCGATCTCCAATTACCCTTGTCTTGCGCTAGCTGATTACAACTTGCGCCTGCAAATTTCCTAACTTCATCACCCCACCTAGTTTTCTGCCGTCCTCGTCCTTCTCTTGGTATGCATTCTGTAACTCTAATGGTCCACCGATTGCCCATTCTACGCATTACATGGCCTGCCCAGCTCCATTTTCCCGCTTGATGTCAACTAGAATATCGGCTATCCCCGTTTGCTCTCTGATACACACCGCTCTCTTCCTGTCTCTTAACGTTAGGCCTAACATTTTTCGTTGCATCGCTCTTTGTGCGGTTCTTAACTTGTTCTCGAGCTTCTTTGTTAACCTCCACGTGTCTGAGCCATATGTTAGCACCGGTACAATGCAATGATTGTACACGTTTCTTTTCACGGACAGTGGTAATCTCCCAGTCAGGATTTGGTAATGCGTGCCGCATGCACTCCAACCCAATTTTACTCTTCTATAAATTTATTTCTCATGATCAGGGTCTCCTATGAGTAATTGACCTACGTAAACGTACTCCTTTACAGGCTCTAGAGGCTGACTGGCAATCCTGAATTAATCTTCCCTTGCCAGGCTATTGAACATTATCTTTGTCTTCTGCATATTAATATTAAACCCGACTCGTATACTTTCTCGGTTAAGGTCCTCAATCATTTGCTGTAATTCGTCCCCATTGTTGCTGAATACGACAATGTCATCTGCAAGCAGAAGGTTGCTGAAATATTCGGCGTTTATTCTCACTCCCAAGCCTTCCGAGTCTAAGAGCTTGAATACTTCTTCTAAGCATGCAGTGAATAACATTAGAGAGATTGTGTCTGCTTAACTGACCCCTTTCTTGATAGGTATCTTTCTACTGTTTCTGCGGAGAACCAAGGTTGCTGTGCAGTCCTTGTAGATATTTGCCAATATATCCGTGTCTGCCTCTTGTACTCCCTATTTGATTACGCAAAGCCTCTATGACTGGTGGTATCTCTACTGAATAAAATGATTTTTCACAATCTATGAAAGCCATATAGACAGGCTGATTGTAGTCCGCAGATTTCTCTATTACCTAGTTGATGACATACCCGCCGCGGTGGCACAGTCAGATAAGGCGTTGCGCTGCTGAGCGCGAGATGGCGGGGTCGAATCCCGGCCGCGGCGGCCGTATTTCGGTGGAGGCAAAATGCAAAAACGCCCGTGTTCTTGCGTTGTAGTGCACGTTAAAGAACCCCAGGTAGTGAAAAATTATTTCGGAGCCCTCCACTACGGCGTGCCTCATATTCAGAACTGGTTTTTGCACGTAAGACCCCAGAATCAATCATCAATCAATACTTGATGACATGAATATGATCCATCGTAGAATATCCCTTCTTGAAGCCAGCTTGTTATTTGGTTGCGTGAAGTGTTGCCCTGATTCTATTTGAAATTACCTTCGTGGATTTTTTATACAATACTAAAAGCAAGCTAATCGGTCTATAATTCTTCAATTCTTTAACGTCTCCCTTCTTATGGATTAGTATAATGTTGGCGTTCTTCCGGCTTTCTGGTACAGTTGAAGTCGTGAGGCATTGGGAATAAAGGGTCGCAAGCTTTTTAAGCATGATATCTTCTCCATCTTTGATCAAATTGACTGG
The DNA here is from genome assembly GCF_013339745.2 of Dermacentor silvarum. Lineage (NCBI taxonomy): Eukaryota > Metazoa > Arthropoda > Arachnida > Ixodida > Ixodidae > Dermacentor > Dermacentor silvarum. Next base: position 20,911,607 of record NC_051162.1, on the reverse strand, counting down.
TATTCCATCTCTTCCAGCAGCTTTTCTCATCGCCATGTCTTTCAAGGCCTCTCTAACTTCATCGCTAATTATAGAAGCAGCGTCTGTATCCTGTGCATCACTACTTGAATGAAAGTAGCTTGGCTGCTCTAGGAACTGTACAGGTCAGTATAGAATTCTGCCGCTGCTTTTACAATGTAATCGAAATTGCTGATGATATTACCCTGCTTATATCTCAGTGCATACATTTTGCCTTGCCTATGCCTAGTTTTCTTCTCACTGATTTCATGCTGCGTCCATATTTTACACATTCCTCAATCTTTTCCACGTTATAATTTCGGATATCCCTTAGTTTATTCTTGTTGATCTGTTTCGACAGTTCTGCGAATTCTATCTGATCTCTCGATTTCGGCACTTTCATGTTTTGTCGTTTGTTTATTAGGTCCTTTGTTCCTTGGGAGAGCTTACCTACTGGTTGCCTTGGTGCCTTACCTCCCACTTCAATTGCTGCTTCTGAGATCAGCCTAGACGCGGTTTCATTCATTACCTCTATATTGTCTTCGTCTGCCTATTCTAAAGCTGTATATTTGTTTGCAAGCGCCAGCCTGAATTGGTCTGCTTTTACCCTTAGTGCGTCTAGGCTGGCCCGTTCCTTCTTGACAAATTTTACTCTTTTTCTCTTCAAATTGAGAGAAATTCTAGACCTCACAAACCTATGGTCACTGCGCTTTACCTTACCTAACACTTCTACATCCTGCTTGGATCCGCGGAGAGTACAAAATCTATTTCATGCCTTGTTTTTTCCATTAGGGTTTCTCCAGGTCCACTTCGTGTTGCTGCGCTTCCCGAATAAGGTATTCATTATTCGGAGCCTATTCCTTTCCGCGAATTCTACCATCTCTCGTCTAGTGTTCCTAGAATGGATGCTGCAGTTGTCAATTGCTTGCTCACCAGCCTGCTTTTCCCCCACTTTTGCATTGAAGTTGCCCATCAATACAGTATACTAAGATTGCACCCTTTCTTATTGCTAATTCAACATCTTCATAAAACTGTTCTATTTCTTCATCATCGTGACTAGAGGTTGGGGCGTAGGCTTGTACTACCTTCATTTTGTACCTCCTCTTCAGCTTTATTACGATGACTGCTACCGTCTCATTTTTTGCTGTAGAATTCATCAATATTGCCCGCTATGTTGTTATGTACTAGAAATCCTACCCCGGATTCTCTCTTATCTGGAAGACCTCTGTAGCAGAGGACGTGGCTGTTAGTCAGCACTGTATAAGCCTCACCATTCTTCTAACCTCACTAAGGCCAATAATATCTAAGGCAATACCTGATAATTCTTCAAATCGCCCTGCTAAGCTAGCTTCACTCGATAGGGTGCGCGTGTTGAACGTTGCCAGGTTCAGTTTCTAGTGGCGCCCTGTCCGGACTCAGAGATTCTTAGCACCCTCTGCCGCGTCGCAGGTCTCACCACCGCCTTCGTCAGGTGCTCCGCAGCCGCTGGGGACTGAGGGCCATGGGTTAATTGTAGGGGTCATGAGGGAGATAGTGGCCGAATACTGCACCAGGGAGGCCAATTCCTGTTCTGGTGATGGAGTGACTTTGTTGAAGCTTAGTGGGCCTTCCTAATTTGATTGAATCTGGATTATTATAGCCTCACTAGCTCACGGCGATATTTTCTTTTGCCGGTGTCAGGTGCCACTCCATGCCTGAAAATGTAGTGGACTGCAGGAGGATTAGAACTTATGACCTTCAGATTATAACTGACAACATGGTGAGCGCTTAATTTCTTGACACGAATGTTCATCAGCGCCAGCCAATAAACTTTATTTAATGCTGTTTTCATGTAGTTTCTTGCAGCTATCATTACTCCTACCTGCTACAAAATGCCGCAAGAAAGAAAACTTTATTTGCTTTATCAATGGTTCGGTGTTACCCTTAAAGGTGAAAGTGTTAGCGGTGGGGAACATCGTGCATCCTTTATACACCAATGAGGGTGCTAAAATGCTTAGGGTGTCATAGCCCCCCATCCCGCGGTGAGGCCCAGGCCAATGATTGAAGGCGTAACAAAATCGAAAATGAAATGAATTACCGATTCAGTGTCCCATTCCTAAACAACACAGATGCTTCGACAAACGCTGTAGTAGAAGGCTTGAAATGCATTCTGACCACCTTTGGTTATTGAATTCGAACCCTAAGCACAACACACGACAATTTTTTTTGGACTTCGGTCTCATTTAAATTCTAAAAGGGAGCTGGCGGAAGCTGGCGAGCGCACGTGGTGCCAAGGATAAAGAGTTCTGTTTCACGAAAATTTACTGAGTCAGTGTGTAATCTCGTCATCTGCACTTGTCTCATGTTGCCGAAGTGTGCACCAACCAAAGGCTCTCGAAGGTTTCGAGATGACCAAGCGGGTTACCTTGAAAATTTGTCCGTTCATTAACTTATCTTTGTTCCCAAATAAGCCCAGCAACATTTAATTACACCTAAATAATGCGCGCTGATGCGCCATTAGAGTTACAGGGTGCCAAGGGAAGTGAAGCGCAGTCGAGGACGGCAGAAAATTAGGTTGGGTGATGAAATTAGGAAATGTGCAGGCTCAACTTGGGGAATCAGATAGTGCAGACCGGGGTAATCGGAGATCTATGGGAGAGGCCTGCGTTCTGCAGTGGACATAAAAATAATGATGATGAATGCGCACTAAATGTATAAGCCAGTGTGTGCAACCCGTTTGTGAAAACAAAGTGAAATGCCTGTTCGAGCTCGGGATATTGTACCATGTTTCAACCACCGAATCATCCTTTGTGCTATCATACACGAGATTTAGACGGCAGCTCTGTAAATATTGTGGCCCACAACGGCAATACTGCGGTCCTCACAAAGTGTACAGAAGTGCAGCGTCATTCGAGAGAGGCGCAAACACTCGAGCTCTTCCTGATCTTGAGCACGGTGACACCGTGAGCTACTTTTAAAACCCATTAAATTCCCCCGTTTCCGAAATGTATGCTACCTCTTTATTTGACGCAGACTTGCAAAGCGAACTGTGGGAGCTCCTCGCTTCTTCACCTTCCGCTTTTTTAGAGCATGAACGACGAAGACGAAGTAAATAAATAGAGCTGCTTTGACTGCATGCGAGGCCACTCTCGGGTGACCTGTGGCACCATCCGCAGGTGAGCATAATTCTGTCGCTACTATATATCTCCTTTCAAAATACTGCTATGAAGTGAAAGGCACGATCCCAGGGAAACCTATGGGTTCTGGAGAAGAGCCAACACACAACCGAACTCCTGGCAGACCTGTTCTATCCCCCGTGCGACGGGAAAAATAGTTGAGCAAGGGGAGTCACTCTACTCCCCTTTACGGGCCAGCGACAACCTTCGCGCGACCTCCTCAGGCAACCTTCGAGCGACCCGCTCAGGGGGGGGGACGCTGTGACCGCGCGGCCGGATCAGATGTGCAGTGTTTCGGCTCCGTCGTTGTTCGCACGGAACCGCTAGCCACCTCTTCGGACCCCTAGGAAAACCTTACCGCCGTCTCCGGAATGTGATCCGGTTCATCTGGACACCATGTTCTGGCAAGTGGACTCATCTTACGACCTTCGGGGGCATTTTACATCTCGACGCCGGTGGCGGCCCAGCTAGGCCTACTAGCTATGGCGCCTCCCGGCAGAACGGGGAATCGTCCCCAAACTACTCCCGCACCTGAGGCGGACACTTACACCGGATACGACCCCCACGGCATGCTGTGGACGACCATCCAGACCTCGGAAAGCAGACTGGTGCTGCCCCAAACCTTTAAGAGCACCGCGTTTGCTACCGCGGTGGCAAGACGAGAGCAGGCGAGTGGCGCAGCAATCGCAGCTGCTGACGCGGCAGCTCAAACCTGTTCCACAACACTCCAGCCGCCTGCGATGCGCTCCGCAGGCCCGCAGCAGGGGAAGAAGAAACCCACGTGGCAACCTCTACCTCTGCCAAAGCCGAAAACGACGGATTTCGTCGTCGTCCTCAAACCGCGGACTCGATTGTCCCTCACCGCCGTTTTCCCCGAGAATGGAGCCGGCAGCGCGCTCATCGCCCACCTTGGAGCAAACGCCAACCGGCTGGTCACAGTAGTGATGGCGCGGGACCAAAACCTCATCCTGGCCTACACCGCAGACTCGCTTATTGCGGACAAACTGATTGGCGAACTCACAGTTCTCTCCTCAGTCGGACTGGTGCCCCTTTTCGGGTACCTACGCGCGGATACTCAGGACTCTTGCTACGGAGTGGTGACAGTGCGTAGTACCGACTCCGAAGCCGAACTTCAAAAACGCCTCTACTGGCCGGAGGGCGAGATCCTCCACATCCGGCGATTAGGCACCACCAACAAGGTGAGGCTCACCTCTTCCGGCAAGGTCAAGCTCAGGTACGTCACTTACGACGCCCTGCTAATCCTGGTACATCCGTACAAAAAGACCATACCAGCATGTAGCCAGTGCGGATCTGTTGGGCACCGCCCCGACGCCTGCCCTGGCTCTAAGCCGGACCTCTGCGGCACCTATGGTAAACGGTGCCACTTATGGATGGCGCTCGCGCACCTCACGAGTGCACACCAAAGTGGGCTATTTGCGCCGGACCCCACGTCACCGGGGACCGGAGCTGTAAGGAGCGCTACAGGGCGCCACCACCCAAATCGCCCACCCCTCCACTGGAGAGCCAACCCGGCCCCACGAAAGGCAAACACCAGCGACCACGGAAGCCGAGGCCGCCCGACACCCGGGCTTCACAGCAGGTGACTCCATCTCCTGCCACCAAATCTCCTCCACCCCCGCATCCTGGAGCGGGGACCCCCGGGCCTTCCAAGCGAGGCCTCACTCCGCCGGGACCTCCCACCGAGAGGTCTCCATCGAGGCAGGGCCCACCTGCCTCCTCCACATCGCACCCGCCGCCACCCGGACTCCAGCTTGCTGCCCAAGGGGAACTCACATGGGCTTCCCGCATCCGACAAGGACCTCAGGTGAGCGGCACGGGTACGGCATCCTCCCCTACCCGACCCCCCCCCCCCCGAACCCACCCAAACCACCCACACCTCCCACTCCCTCGCGGGAACAAATCGAAATTCAGCAGCTTAAGGCCAGAGTGGCCTCGCTAACACAGGCAATGGAGGCGCTCGTGAACCGCTCGCCCCCACTTCCTACCTCGACACCTTCCGGGCCAGCACCGGAAGCGATGGACAGTGCCCCCTCTGAACAAAGGGACTGCACGGCACTCCTCGCTCCGATTGAAGCGCGTCTCAGCAACCTGGAGGGCCAAATAGCCTCCATAGTAACCACTATCGAGGATAGACTCGCTGCTGCCATTCAAACTGTATTCGACCGCATACCGGCCATAATAGCGGCCCAGCTGCCCCAAATCGTTTCCAGCACCCGTCGACCCACCACCAAGCTTAAACGATTGAATAAATCACAGATGCAACGGCCACTACCTCATATGGCCGAGGCTGATCGGCAGCCTGTCAGTTTGACTGCAACCCCGGATAATAGCCCCAGAACGAGCAGCGGAGCGCCTATGGACCTCTCTGCTGTACTGGAAGCCACCCAAAATTCTAATCCCCAAGATGGCGGGCCACGGTCTTAAATCACGCCGTACCCGCGCTAATTCGGGCCCTCTTACAATCGTTCAGTGGAATTGCCGGGGATTTCGAGCCCATACTAAGCGGGCTACTCTCCGGCTCCACCTAGAAACCTATCCCGATTTACCCGCGGCAGTGGCTCTTCAGGAGCCAGGCGAGCACGCCGCCCTTACAAATTATACCGTGTATCAAAGGGACGCACAAACTGCAGTATGCGTGCACCGAAATTACACCGCCAACTTGGTGGATCTAGAATGTGACCCGCCTTACTCGTGTGCTATGGTGACCCTCCTCCCACTTAGGAAGCAGGACCCATCCATACACATTCTTAACGTTTACAGTTCACCCAAACTGCCCAACCTAACTTACACCGAAATCTTTAGCAAAGCGCGCGCGGCTGCAGGCAGGGAACCACTAGTCATAGTAGGTGACTTTAATGCCCCCAGCACCCATTGGGGTTACCATCGTGAGGAACGATGCGGTATAAAATTGGCGGAACTGATTTCTACCATGGGCTTCATCCTCCTGAGGGACCCCACACACCCAACACGCATTGGCAACTCTATGACTCGCGACACATTTCCCGACCTCACACTGATCAAAAACATCAGACACGCAGATTGGCTCAACACCGAGGAAACCCTCGGCAGCGACCACTGCATTATCCTCGCCGCAATCTAAACACACCCCCTTACCCGTCCTTACCAGCAGGCAAAACTTCCCGACTGGACTAAATTCCGATTGGAGTACACCAATTCGATCCCCATACCCCACCAGGGCTACGCCACCTGGTCTCAACACCTCGTGTCGTCACTTCGTCACACCGAGCAGACGGTTCAACTCTCAGAGGCCACACCTGCAGTGGACAACGACCTCCTGCACATCTGGGAGGCTCGGCACAGCCTAGTCCGCCGCTGGCGCCGACAGAAACAGAACCGAAAACTCAAACTACGAATCGCAGCCCTCACTCAAGAAGCGGACGAGTACGCGGCCCAGCTCGCCGATTCTAACTGGGTGGAACGCTGCAACACTGCCGCTACGCAGATGTCAAGTCGTAACACCTGGCGTCTTTTCAGGGCTCTCATAGACCCTAGCCAAACACGCACAGAAACACAAAAATACTTACAGCGTGCACTTCACGCATACGCGGGAGACGCGGAGAAATTGGCACAAGCTCTAAGAGATAAATATCTCAGCGGTCGCCAACAGGACCCCCTCGGACCGGCGTTCTCCTATGTAGGCACGGAGAACGCTGACCTGGATCGTTGCTTCCAACTCCACGATCTGAAGGCGGCCCTGTCCAAAACGAAACGAGGAACGGCGCCAGGCAGGGATCGAGTGACGGTAAGGCTTTTAGCCAACCTCCCTGACACGGCGTACCTTCACCTTCTCGACTATTTCAATCAGATCTGGGAGGGGCGTGAGCCCCTATCGATTGATTGTAAAACGGCCTTGGTTACTTTCGTACTCAAGTCAGGCAAATCCATTAACATTGACAATCTCAGACCAATTTCTTTAACCTCCTTTGTGGGGAAACTTGTGGCAAGCATGGCCCGAGATAGGCTCTCTGAATATCTGGAAGCCCAACACACCTTTGCGGACACCATGTACGGTTTTCGCCCACATCGCTCTGCACAGGACATTCTCCTGCAACCACACCGAGACGTTATCGAACCAGCGGAACACCCCAGTGACGACAAGGTAGTCCTTGCCTTAGACCTCAAGGGAGCTTTCGATAACGTCACCCACGACATCATTCTTACCCACCTCTCACAGACAAACTGTGGGTATAATGCTTTCAGGTATGTTCGCCAATTCCATATGGAACGGCAGACATACCTCCGTATTCAAGACAAGGAGCATGGCCCGTACCCCCTCGGCACGCGGGGAACACCACAAGGAGCGGTCCTCTCTCCTCTCCTGTTCAACCTTGCCATGGCTCACCTCCCCCCATTGCTCAATGATGTCCCAGGCGCGCAGCACGCTTTGTAGGCTGTCGACATCACGCTATGGGCAACCCAGGGATCTCTTGGCAGCATCGAGGCGTGCCTGCAACAAGCAGCGTCGGTAGTAGACGACTACGCCCGTCGCTGCGGTCTCGAATGCTCAGCTACCAAATCGGAATACGTGCATCTTCACCCCAAACCAAAGGACACCACACAAATCGAACTTTCCCTGCGTACCGGGCCTATCCCGGAACGTGATGAAATCAGAGTCCTTGGGCTCTTCATCCACACACACACCGCAAGATCGACACCACCCTGCGTAAACTTCGTACGGTAGGGGATCAGGTGGGCCGTATGATCCGCAGGGTTTCGAATAAGCGGGGAGGCCTCCGGAGCAGGGTTGCTCTGCGCCTCGCCAACGCATTCGTGACCAGCCGGATCCTGTATTCGACCCCCTACCTGCGTCTGCGTAAATGCGACGAGAATACACTCGACTGTATACTCCGCAAAATCTACAAACGTGCCCTTGACCTCCCCATCTCGACATCTAACCAACGTCTCGCAGACCTGGGCATGACAAACACATACGGGGAACTTAAAGAGGCTCATCTCAACAACCAGTACCTGCGACTTGGCACGTCGCAGGCTGGGAGAGACCTCCTCCACCGTTTACACATCTCCTACACCTACCCGGTAGAAGAGCGGACCACGATACCTGAGGACTGGCGTGGTTCCCTGATCATTCCGCCTCTGCCCCAAAACATTACTAAGGGTACCCACGATGGTAGGCATATAGCGCGGGCTAACGCCCTACAGCAACGCTATGGCTCACGCACGGGGGTCCTCTACACGGACGCATCCGGCCCGCATCACGGCGGGTAGTACACGGCCGCTGTTGTTCACCAAAACGTACCTATTCAAGGGCTCACCTTACGAGCACCCGACATCACACACGCGGAAGAAGTCGCCATAGCATTCGCCGCAGCGGACCCCGCATCTCGGATCATCCTTACCGACTCACGGAGTGCGTGCCAAAATCTCATCCGGGGTTGCACCACTGAACACGCAGCCCAAATTCTTAAACGATGCTACTATCTAGATCGCCCCAACCCGCGTACAATCATCTGGACCCCTGGTCATACAGGGCTAGGGGAAACGAGGCTGCCGATGCCTCAGCCCGCGCACTAAATTATCGGGATCCGCCTCACCCTCCATTGCCTGATGTTCCAGCACCAAATCCGGCTACATCCTTCAAAGAAATCACGACCCTGTACAAATCGCACAGGCTCAGATTCCCACCACCGGCATCGGGCCTAAACAAGGCGGACGAGCGCTGGCTCCTCCGTCTCTACACCAACACGGTATTGTGCCCGGCCATACTCAGACACTTTAACCCGGCATTCTCCGGGGTCTGCCCACACTGTGACCATCCGTTCGCGGACCCATTCCACATGGTGTGGGCCTGCCCATCTAACCCGGCGGTCCCGCCACAGCCCTTCCCATTCCCCCCTACCCGAGAGAGCTGGGAGGCTGCCCTGCTCGGCTGCTCGACCCTGGAGGATCAACGCGCCCTAGTGGCCCGAGCGCGTGCTGCAGCAGAAGCCACAGGGGTTCTGGACTAGGGACCCCTCCTAGATTTTGTGAGAGGCCGGCCCTTAAGGCCGTCGCCAACTCTCTCCTGTCATCACTCAATAAAGTTTTTCACCACCACCACCTCCTCAGTCTTCTTTTTTTTTCTCTATCTTGTTTTGAGATTTGTTCTCTCTTTACACACTATTTCCACGGCCCGTGCGGCGAACAATCGCGCGCAATCGACAATGACCCGCACGCGTCTATAAAAGAAAGACCCTCCTGCCCTCTACCTAGTGCCTTTTTGCCTGCCTTTGGGATCGTAGCCCTTCGTCCCACTAGCTGCTACCTTTGCACCCCTCCGCTGGGTGCCATTGCGGGCGCGTCTCCCACCCGACAAGAACTCATCGTTTTCCCCTAAAAAGTATACGCCCCCTACGATTTCCTTGCTGGCTACATTATGCACAAACAAAAAGCGTTAAAATTATAGCAGAATGCTCACCCATGCGGCAGTTACGAAAATGTAAAGGTTAAGCGAGACCGAACGAGACTAGGACGTAGGCAATTCCCATTGCCACACTCAAAACTAAAAGGGCTCAGGCAGTCTCGCTGCGCTTATTGCAAACGGGTACATACCCCACGCCGTACCACATTAACAAAATATATCCGGAGAGGGATATTAGGATGGAATGTAATGATTGCAATGGCATCATTGAAATCAAACATATGCTCGCGGGGTGCCCCGCAACTCTTCCCAGCCTCCAGGAAGAATAGACTCGATGGGAAAAAAGAATACAAAGCCCATTGCTTCAAGACCAACTAAGGGCTGTCCAGAGAGCCCATGATGTGTTTGAAGGGCTTGGCCTGACAGTGCCAACGTGGGAGCGGCCCGCCTCGGCTTAAGTCGAGCCTCCGGACCTCATCAAATAAAGTTTTCACACACACACACACCGAACAAGACGGGGCAAGAGGCGTCTGTTTCTTTCCATTTTGTTAATTTTGTTTTCATTCTTTACGGGTCTCCGTATCTCAGTAACTGCACTTCACCGCCTCCGAAGACGCGAGGAAGTGAGCTCAACTCGGCGGGGGGTCAGAGTCTGGAACGCGCTTCCGTTACGCAATATCTGGTTTTTCTTACGTCACTCATTCCCTTCACATACGCGTAGAGCCGTGAAGGAGGGCTGCTCGACTCGCCGTACTTCGTCCTTCGTCGACTCGCGCGTGGGATGGCTGTTAGGATGTAATTTATGCCGCTGTTTGTAGAAGCCCAGCCCAGAAGCCCAGCTGTTTGCCAGCATTTCTACCATAAAAACACCGGCTCACTCGGGTAGCCTACTTGCCAAAATCTTATCCAGATGGCGCTGCCATCCTGGGCAGGTCAAATTGGCAAAATGCGTTTTGGCGACACGCGCGCGTCGGGGCAGTAGCAAACAATTAATAAAGTTATGAAAAAATGTCCTAGGGCCTTCACATTTTAGTGTAAGACGACTTGTATGGCCCCTGGAAAAACGTCTTCCCAGCAATGCATTTCTGTTTAAGAGTGAATCCGACTTTAAGGGGATCGGTGTAAGCTTGGTCTTTGTATAAGCTGGTTTTCCCATCTTCTGTCTGGCAGTGAATGAAGCCTACTTGCCGGATGCGAACGATGCGATGCGAACGGGTCCCGATAACGCTGTCACATTCCACTCTTAAAGGTGAAGCTTAAGCGTCCTCCAAATTTTTCCACATGTCATGGGGGCCACTCGACCATCCGTTTACGGGCTCTCGAGTTAATATTCTAGAAGGCGGTGTCATCCGTCACCCCGTGCGGTGACTTCCAGGTCCCCGAGTTTGAACCACCTTTCTAGCTTCTTTATGTTCTAAGACCGCATCATGCAACAATTGAAACGGTCTTCAATTTCAATGTCTGCATTCAGTTTAAATGGCAGAAAGTACAGTGACTTGGCTTAGTATAACTTAAAATTAGAAATATTCAAGGCATGCAAACCTATACACCCAAAAAAAGCCTCTAACAATTCCCACGAACGACCGATTAGTTGCATTTCGAATGATGAGGGTGCTAAGGCGTCAGAAATGTGCAGACATGTTCAATATCTCGAGACAGCACTTCGAGAATGACCGTTCTTTTGTGCTGGTAATCGAAGGCTGCGTTACTCAAGTGCTCGCAAGAATCGCTGATATGCCCCGCCGCAACTGTTACATGCTTATTTTCATTTTTGTGCTTTATAAGAACCTCAATACATTCAATGTTGACAGCGTAATCGTACTTTCGAGAGTGCATTCACATTACGCACCAGATCTTATACCTGAAATGGGCAGGACCTTATTGGGATCAGGGACTAACAGCGCGTTTGATTGTTTATTTGTTCCTTGTTGAAACAACACTTTCGAAGTGCTGTTTTAACAAGATATATTTATTTACATCACGCAGTGTCGATGGTGTGCACGTATGCTAGTATGTCCATTATTTATGATTAAAATATTCCACAGTGAAGAAATAAGTTCTAAGGCATCCGCAACGTGCCTTCAAAAATACGTAGCGTTTGTGGTAGATTTAAACCTTGAATGTTGCTCTTGCGAAACACATTATACTTTTGAACGTTTTTCCTTACCTGTATCCTGTCTACATAACTGTGGCCCACAGGGGTGAACAAGCACCCAAGTTCGGGCCTGGAGTTCTGTGTAGCTCAACTGAAACCTTTACCCCCTAGAGATCATGCAAGAGCATGGCAGCATGCGTGCCTGTTATCTGCTTCCTTTAAAGCTTCAAAAATGAAGATTTGTTAATAATCGCAACAAATGGCTTTCGCGGTACCATCTGATGCATTTGTTTTGCGGATCACTTAGAAAAATATCATAAAAATATAGAAGTGCAATGCGAAATAAGTTGCTGCAAGGTATACGCTGAAAACTAATAAAGGGAAGATTTCGTGCCTACAATCACATGGTTTCGCCTACAGGTCAGTTGGTCGTTCACAAGTCGGGTTGTCACAGAGTAAAGTCCACCGCACTATTAAAGGGACACTAAAGAGAAACCGGAAGTTGAGCTTAAATGGTAGATTATCCTTTCACGATCACAGCCATACCATTCTTACTGCAAACAGATGTTTATAGGCGAGAAAATAGCGAAAAACTAAAGGATAGGTGCTGATGCCCCTTCGAATTTCCCGCACTACACGTTCTGACGTCGGAGATTACAAATGCAGGCCGGTCGCGATTGGTCGAGAGCGATTTATCGCTGTTAATAAAACGCAAAATGAAATACACCTTAAACGTACATAAACAGCATTTGCCAACTTTTTAAACCGTTTCAAGCGAGGAAGTACAAGTTTAGCACAAAATTAAATAAATAAGAAAAAATGGCATGGCGATACATCCGGTCGTGATAGTTTCGTAGTTTCGTTTTTGGTCAATGCATCGTCGCGCGCGCCTGTTCCGCTCTACGGTGTTTGGTTGCGTGTTGCGTGGCTCAAACAACGTTGATTTCGCGGGAAACAGCCAGAAAATGCCTCGTGTGTGTAGTGTTGAGGGCTGTGTAAATTGCCCAAGGCGCTTGCTCAGGGGCAGCGGCAGTGTTGACTCGATTGTGTTCTTTCATGTGGTGTCGCGCGGTGAGCCCCGGCTACCCGGCGTTCGCAATGGCTCAGTGCTCTGCCGATGATAAAACGGCAAAAGAGCCAGAGAAACCGATGGTGCGCTCTCTGCATTTCTCGCCCTCGGATTATGTGTATAATCCTGCCATCGGAAAGTATCTTGGCGTGCCCCAGAGGCCAGTCCTTTCTCGAGCAGCTGTTCCCTCAATGCGGCCTTCATCAAAGCCCCTTCCGGTGCCCCTGCAGCAGCAAACTGGCGGCTCGGTGAGTGCTGAATGTTAGTAAATAAAGCCACGAAATAACCACACCGAGTACGTGCGCAACTTTCTACGCTTGTTCTGTCGGGAACATCGTCGCCTGGCGGACCGGACGCTTCGCCTTCCGTCGACGAAAACGAAGCTCTCCGCCGGCGCGGCCGGCTGCTCACCGCCATCGCACGCGGAAACACCTACCGCTCGAGCACGGAGGATCATTTCGCGCTCCGTTTCACTGAATATCGCTGAAATGCAGTCCTGCTTCCCTGGCGAGCTCTTCGGTGCAAGGTTCAGCTGCAGCAACGGTATCCATCGCGGCGAACGCAAACGCAGCGACCATGCATGCTGCCATGATGCATCCAGTGCCTCGGCCGTTTACGCAAGCGGTGACGTATCATGGCTCATTCTGATTCGCCGAGAGCAATGAAATCTGTGACGACACTGCTTCAGCGCCAGATCTGGGGTGAGAGAAATTGAGGAAGAGATATTTGGTCTTTGTTTACGAATTTCTCCTCTAATAACTCATATTTTGCACCCAACAAAAACTGCATGCATTCCTGAAGGTCCCTCGTTTATTCCAGCTGAACTTCCTGTTTCTCTTTAGTGTCCCTTTAATAAAAAAGAAGCACGTTCATTAAGAAACACAAGGGTACGGTGTGCTTAGCACTTCATCAGATTTCGTGTTAGAGTAGAACTGCTTTATATCATTGTAAAGCAGTGCAAAGCACAACGTGTGACAACAAGATGCGTACCCTTGAATGAAAAGAATTACAGGTACAATTAACCGGTAAACCGCCGTGGTGGCGTATTGGTTAAGGCGTTGCGCAACTACGCCCGAGGGTGCGGGATCGAATCCCGGCCGCGGCGGCCGCATTTCGATGGGGTGAAATGCAAAAACGCCCGTGTACTTAGGTTTAGGTGCACATTAAAGAACCCCAGGTGGTCAAAATGAATCCGGAGTCCCTGACTACGGCGTGCCTCATAATTAAACCGTGGTTTTGGCACGTAAAACCCCAGACTTTAAGGGGGTATATTAGGGTAAATAGGTCATCTTCGTTTCAGCTTATTATCTCAACAGCTGTTCTTTATTTTATTGTGAAATTTCGCGTGAAGAGTAAGAATGCTGTTGGCTTTGACTTGGTTAATTTTTTCACTGCAGCCATTTATTTTCTTTTTTTGTATTTTTTGTATTTCAGAGCGAAGCTTCAGGCTGGGTGTAAAATTAAATGTATCTTTTTAGAAAACAAAAAATGGTATGCCGGTCAAATTTTGGACAATAATTTCACATGATTGTGGCTTTAATCCGAACCTTTCAAAAATTGGGTTCCTACATTCATCTCTCAAGAAAAAAAAATAATTCCGTCACTTGTCACGTGCCGTAAGGAAGACTTTCAAGCAAATTGTAGTTTTTTTTTTTTTTCAGAATTAGAACTCAAGCAGTTCGTCACAGTTCTATGTTCAGACTATATGCAAAAAATTGTTGTATAATGTGAGAAAATTCTAGCGTAATCGGTCGGATAGGTTTCTAGAAAAGGTACGTCAAGGTTGGAAAAAATTTAAAAAAGTGATTTTGTGAAAAACGCAATTTTATGATTATTTTAAATACCAGGAAGCGTGGTTTTTGGCGCCATTTTTAAATGGCTTTGAGCGCTCATGCGCCTTCACCACTGCACGATTTTGCTCCGCACAACGTGCATTATTCTTTAGTAATCAAATAAAAAAATCGGGGTTTTGGCCGATTTACCGGTATAATTTCCCGAGCTCGAGCTCGCGGGTTCGTTCCCGGCCGCATTTCGATGGAAGCAGAATAAAAGACCCCTCCGGTACCCTGTGTTCGGTAGACGTCAAATGCGATTGGTCCAGCCAAAGTAATTAATCTCAAACACGCTTAAACACGCATCTTAAACACGCTTTAATTATGATCATAATTAAAGCGTGTTTAAGATGCGTAAAGTCCCAGATTCTTGTTTTGTAATCATACGCATTCCAATGCAGCCGCATAGCTCATATATAAAGTTAATACTTCTCCGAGAATCGTATTCTGTGCTAAGGACAGAAGTCAAAAATAGCCTGCCAGACTGAATTGCCTATCAGAAGTTGTACTCCCATCCTGACGTCATGCAATCACTAGTTCGTACTCGTACGCTAAGCGTTTTTCCATAAACGATAATGATTTGCTTAGGTTGGCTCGATTACCCGACTCGTAGTGGAATATGAAGAAAGGCTCGTTCGCGGCACCCGACAGGCGGCCGACTCGCACGTTCTGCGCAGCCGCAGTAGGCAAATGTTCGCGTGCTACGCGCCGTTCCTAGCGGCGGAAGCTCGGGCGTCGAACAGGGGAAACAAACGCGAGGCTGCAAGTGCGGCACAAACGACGACCGTGAAAAGGCAAGGCCACTGCGAAGAGGCTCGCAAACGAGTCTCCGCGCAAGTTGAAACACCAAAACCTTACACATAAAAGGAGGAGCTCGGGCTACCGTATAAGCACGGAAAAGTATGGAAAAGCCACGGTCGTCACTGATAAAGCAGCGTCGTCTCGCAAAAGCCAAACGGCTAAAAGTAAAAGGTTCGAAGGAAACAGGACTGACCTCCGCCTCACCTGGCCCAGGTGAGCTAGAGTGGAAGGCCGAGAGGGTGGCGGAATGGACGGGGAGAGAAAAAAAATGAAAAAGAAAGAAAGGAATAACATCCACGACACCAATTGAAAGTAAGCTGAGTGTGCCCATTTTTTGAAAAAGACAAAACGAGAGGTGAAAAAAAAAGCAGGAAGAAAGCAAGACGCCACCTTATAAGTTCCGCCCTTATGCATCGTTCTTTTTTGTTTTTGTTTTTTTTTCACGCCCCTGGCGTCTCTCCTCTTTCCGCGTGTGCCCGGCAGTGGCGTAGGTAGGGAGTGCTGTTGGGTTGGCTTTGCCTTCTTCTTTTTTTTTTTCTTCTGTCCAAGAAGCTTTGCAACCGATTCGGTCCCTTCCTGGCATCGGGTTATCTCTGGTCGTGTGCTCTTCTCTTGCAGGACGTTTCCGAGAAGTGAGAACATTGCTCTTATTTATGTGCTCGCGAGAAACCCGTGCTAGGACGCGGGAAGGAAATTCCGCCGACCGAATTATGTGGTCGGCGGAAAACTAAGGAAAATGTACAGAAAGAAAAAAGCAACCTCGAACACTGGACTCAGTACTACTTTTGCAGTGGTCTCGCTAGCGTCGCTAAGTTGTTAATATTCTGACTTTTCGTATCACGATAGCACCCTTATATACAGGCTATAAACAAGGAGGAAACAGATTCACTCCGTATTTCCTTTCTTTATTATTTTCTTTTCTAGGATTTCAACAATGACGAAGGGCTTCCGTTCAAAGACTTAATAATCGGGCATCGAAGGACGCGGATGTTGAGCAAAAGTTTGGGCGGGCGATTCAAAAATCGATCAGCCCTTACTGTTTGCGTCTTCCTTCGTAATTTCTTTGCATTTATTTCCTTCTGTGCTTGTCTCTTTGTCTGTTTTTTTTTTTTGCTTATCGAAGCCCCACTAGTTTCCGCGCAATACGTAATTCGGCAGTGTTGCTTTTCGGTGTGCTGGTGAACCTCTTTTGCTTCTCGCTCCCGTGCTTAAGTCCTTCGCAAAGTGCACTTTTTGTGACATCAGCGCGCAATCTCTTTCGTCTCTGACGTTGATTCTAATCGTTGCGCTTGCACGGAGGACGGACGCTGGTAAACAGAAATAGCTGTGCGAGAGAGAATATACCGGTGCTGCAGAGATTAAGCAAAGCAGGGAGGCTGACCAGGCGCACGTTTCCAATTACCCAACCCGCACGGGACCTTAATTAGAAAGAACGGAGGAGGAGGAGAGAGGCATCAAGCTAAAATTAAGAAGTACCATCGGCATTCATTGAGGCCGGTGGATCACAAAAAGCGCAATATTGCTTTCGCAATATTTGAATGACGTCTCCAGTGAGCTCTATGGTCTAAGGCTATCTAAGGTATCGTCTATGCAGCAAATCATTATTTAATATATATCGTTGGAATCTATGATGAATAATTGCGCTGCGTTTAACCACGGCACATGACGAGCACTGTTGGTGTTTTACACTCGGGCCCCTTCACTCGGGGCACCTTACCAGGCTAATATGGTATGACCAAGACGGTATCACTACAATGCTCACAGACCCAGTCGCCCTAGCTGGAGGAAAACTGGGCTGCTGTGTTGGCGTAAGAAGATATATAGATAGATGGATAGATGGATAGATAGATAGATGGATAGATAGATAATATACAGAGAGATAGACAGACAGACTCAAAATGCCCGAACTAAGCAAAGTGTGCTAATCGCATTAACATATGCATTTTATGAACACAATTTGAAGTCAGTTTTCCGTGGCGCGAATACGTGCAGCGTATGGCCACCGTTATTGCTGGTCATCGTTCCTTCATCGTGGGCATAGCGACCACCCGTCTTAAACAGCCCATTTCGGCAGCGTTTCAATCGCTTTTGAATATTGCCTAAACGTTGGCTCTAGACTGAGACATCCCTTGTGCGACTATTGTTTAATAGTTCAACGGACTGCTGTATCATGTAGCAGTAAAAGCTTCGCACCGCAGTTAGATGTGAAGCGTCGCGTAAGACACCATCACAATTTGCTCATATACAGTATTTTTAACAGCGAAGCTGTTTAAGCCAGCAGTAACTTGTGGTTCGTATCAAGAAACTATCGTTAGCAATGAATGAAGAAATGAAAGGAAAAAAATTGCCGCGTATCTGCGTGCTTCGCTGCAAATGTCGTCGAAAGACGATAGTCTTCTGCCGGCCGTACTACATGAGTGCTGGTCTGATCCGCGGCCACCCGTGATGCTGTTCTCGTACCATTTCCGTCCTGGCATGATAAATGCAATGGAGGTTTGTTTGAACAGATTTCATTTTAGCGCATTATTTCATCAAGCGGCCATTTATGTTTTGCCCTGCCTCAGACAGCGCTTCCTTTATGTTGAATCGGCCGCATCTGGCTGGCATTGATAAAATTGAGGAGGCGCTGCGTGAGACATGGACGCCATCTGGCAATACATCGGGAAACATGAGCTTGTGCAGAGGGTTTCCTTCCTCTATGGCAGAGGGCGCTCGTCGGCGCGCAGTCGGGGAACGTCGTTCGTCGGCGCGCATATCATGGCATTTTCAGCGCAGCTTAAGAAACTAGGGTCTTTAGAGTTACGTATCTATGTATTTTCTATTAAAGGAACACACCTCCTAATACTTGCCTAGTGATGTTGCGCCTCAGATATGCGTAATATTTACTTTGTGATCGATAACGTTCACAAGTATGAACAGCCGTACCAGTTTAAGTAGTGTGGGCGGTAAGCAAGTGGTCCAACTTTGGCCGGGTGGCTGAATCGGGTGACAGACAGACAAACAGACAGACAGACAGACAGACAGACAGACAGACAGACCAAATTTTCAGCGTTTAAGTTCCCCAAGAAAGACTATCGTCTTTAATAAACTTTCTTGCCGAGGCGGCGATTCAAACCGCGTGCCCACGGTCCCAAGGCGAGCATCGTAACCGCTAGGCTATACAGCCACGCTTGCAGAACATGCATTTATGGGAACCATATGATTGCATTCGAGCGTCGTCGTCTTCTTCCACAGCTTGTGAGTTCGCACGCACTCGTGCCAATGCTCTGCGAGAAGAGGTGAAGAAGAGGTTTTCGCGCGCTATGCTCGGGAGAGAGATAAAGAAAATGAGAGCGAGAGAGAAAGAGGGGCGTATTCACGGAGCAGGTCTGCTGGAACGCGTTGTCGGCATTGCAACGCGGTGGAACGCGGTGTCGGTGTTGCAAGCTGCGCTATGCAGCGCGCAGTGACGGCCGTAAGTCCGAGATGCGCGAAAATATGGTAGACAGTTTTAGCAGAGCGTCCACGGTCCGCTCCACTCAGACCAGCGTATCCTAACGATATGTTTCACACTTAGGGGAAAACTCGGAGCGCCTTGCTAGGCGCTCCGAGTTTTCTCCTAAGTGTGTGCCCACAGCCGCTCAGCGGAACGCCAGCTAGAACGCTAATGCCCGCGCGCACAACGCTCATATCGGCAGCGGAATGATGAACGCTGCCCACGCTTCGCTACGAAGCCGTTTGGGCAAAACGTTAGGGGGCGTCTACTCGTTCCTTTGTCGTTTTAGAACCACGATGAGAGCGCGTCGCCGGCGTCTCTGGACGACGCGCTTGTCAAAAGACGAGGCAACCTAAAGTTTGCCCGCGCGGCACCAGCGCAGAATGATCCCATAGCGGATGGATGGAAGTGTCGAAGGTCGTCGCTGTGCCAGCGCCCGCACGTGTTCTGTACGGCGCGAGCGCTTGTGCGCGTTGTTTTCTCGATGATGAGCGCGACCTCGTCAACCAGGAAATGTGGCGCTCAACACTACTGTGTTGATGATTGCCACAACAGCCTGGAAAACAGGAAAAGTTGAAAGCCGCCCGTGAAGTTCTACAGATTTCCGGGGAGGCGGTACGAGAAGGACAGACGACAAGCATGGATAACTGCAGTGCGCCGAGTCAAGTAAGCCACAAACTTTCGCATTCGCATGTAATATCATGGCCGTTCTATAAAAACGTAATAGCAATATGCCTGTATGTAGCGCACGCCGTTTGTTTTAGTCGTGTCGCGTAGTTGAATCGTTCAGTGTCATCCACCGGGTTAGCTTAGCGGTAAATGCATACGTGTTGCGCCGCTACGCTCGACGACGCGCACCTAGATGGCGCCACCATACTGGCGGAGGCTCGGGTCGTCTGCGCCGGCGCGCCTGCCTAGGAAGCGTTTATAGAGAATTTTTCCGCTGCCTGATAGCAAGCGCTTGCGTTGCTCAGTGGTAGAGTATCTGGCTCCCATGCAGCGGGCGCGGGTTTGATCCCGGAGGAAACCGGGTACTTTTTTCACAAGGAGAAGGTAGGTGGACAAGAAAAGATCAGAACAGCATGTATTGCTTTCTTGGCCATGCTTTCGTATCGCACTGCAGTTACTACACAAATACATAACTCACTCATCGATAGTCCGTTTTGCTAAAATCTTCGCTTCGTTTTCGTGACACACGTACCATACTTTAGTTGCGTCTACTTGCGGTATACACATATGCATGTTGTCCAATAGACGAGCCAGAATGAAATAGCTTCACCGTATTCGTAAGAGAGCGGTCATAGAATTACATTCTTCCTTACTACACATTGTGTACCATGGGAAATATTGAAAACCCACGTGACCCGGGACGTACCCCGAGCGGAAAGCCTGCAATTACAGGGCGCCATTCGAGCCGATCTCCTCTCTCCCTTGGGTGGTCCCACACCCGAAGCATGAGTCCGTTGGCGCGGCGCCTATCCTTGAGGTCATGTATACCCAACTCGGGTCGACAAAAGCACAGCCAGATATGGAGCTTCGATATATATCTATCCCGGACGTAAAGACAACCGCTTAGTCGCAGTGGCAGTGGAGATACCCTCGTCGGTGTACATATCAGTTCCGCCGATGTATCACCAACCCTGGAAGCCGCATTGATATCTGAACTACGCGCTGTTCAGCAATGACAACCGTTTAGCGCGAATCGGCTAGGTTGTTCCTTACAGCTGAAGGGAGGAGATGCTTTGGGCGATAAGTTACGTATCGTTCTTCAATTGCGGAGTAGGCTTTGGGAGGAGGCTTGCTCGTGGGTTTGCGTAACGCCCAACGCTTGTTTATGTTTTCGCTTTCCTAACTAATATTAATCTCAGATTACTGCTGACCGAAAATTGATATCTTGTTTCTTTGAAGTCACCGGGGGTCTGGCTGGAACACGCTTATCGCGATCGAGATAGGTCATACGCATTCTGTAGCACATTCGAATGAAGGATTTTTGAAGGATACCATGAGGGCTGAATAATCTGTCGGGTATAGGAGGGTAAATACATTCTGAAAAGTCGGGTAGCTTATCATTGGATTCGAGGGTGAATACAGAAGAAAATGTGTCATTGAGTACATTAGTAACATCTGCTTCAGCAAGCGCGTTATTGTGATCGTCGCACAAAGACACACTTTTATGGTGTGCTGGTTTAATTGTTTTCCAGAATTACTTTGGATTATCCCGCAATGTTTAAGGTAATGTCGTAGAAAGGAATCGTTGGTTAGCTTCCGCTGCAAAAAATTGAAATGTTCTTCTGCCGCGTTGTATCTTGCCCAAGCACATTTTTGCCCAAGCACATCTTTCCCAAGCACACTTTTTGGCAGCTAGAAAATGTCTGTTCTTTTTGTTCTTCAGGCGTTTTAATCTTTTATTGAAACAAGTGGTGCCCTGGAGTCAGCTGCAGTCACACTGCGGTGGCTTGATTTCTTCCAACAAACGCTCTATAGGGCGACCACAATAATTTAAAATAAAAAATGCCATCTGAAATAGCTCCTCATAAAAAGCTTATAGCTCCTAATATCAACTATCTCATCTCCTCTGCGTTAATGCACGGTAAATATAGACTCACCGGCTTGTAGTAAAAGTGGCACTTTCCCCCGAAAGGAGAAGCATTGATTAGAACAGCAAGATATTCGACCGCTATAAGAAAAAAAGTTACACCATCTTCCCGTAGGGGAACCCTGAGTAGTATGCGAAGCAGCCATGGGGTCGACTCAAGTTCCCATTACGCGAGCCCTCGTTGCATCAGTAGCAGCTTCTCGGCGGCGTTGACGTTTCCTTTCGGCTTCGCGAGCCCGAAGTTCGGGATCGGCCTGTCACCGCTGCCGTTTCGTGGCAGCGGCTCGAACCCTCTCCTCAACACCGCATATCCACGAAGTGAATAATGATGAGTGGGCGAAGCACCGGGTGATCATTCGGGCAAAACGCCGAAAGCGTTATCCAGAAGCTGGCTTCCGGAACCGGAAGCAGAACCGGAAGTGGAACCGGAAGAGGAATCGGAAGTGGAAGCGGAAGCGGAAGTGGAAGCGGAACCCCAAGCTGAACCCGGCTTCCGGTTCCGGAAGCCGGAGCTTGGCGTACATGCGCAGTAGGGGTGTGGACGCCGCACGGCGGAGGGAGGGAGGAACATAGCCCCGACCATAAGCTGCTTCGCATCTAAAAAGGATAGTAGTTTTGTCGGCCATATAAACTGCTGTAAACATTCGCTCACTGACTAAACTAACAAGCACATTCTCACGCATGCACAAGCAAACATGAACACATATCCCTCGACGAACCACAGACACTCGCTGTCCGAACGCTGACCTGCCGAAGAGCGACTGCAGCGACAAGCGAATTGTCCTTCGTGGAGCCTCTCCCTTCAACGCGAACGAGACGCTCGAGCACACCGTGCACATAAAGCTTGAACTATCTCGGGTTGCCTGGGCTTACCCACCGTCAATTACATACGCGGCCGGAGTATACGAGGAGAAGCGCCGCAGTAACCTGCCCACTTCGTACTCCTACCTCCTAGCGTGAGCTTACCTCCCCGATCCTCACCGCCGCCCTTCCTCGCGCGTACGTGATCAAGCCGCCATCCTTGTCGGATCAGCCTCGCATACTTTTCCTAGCACCTAGAGCATTCGGCGCGCCGCCACCATCTTATCGTATAGCCTTTATACGGAATCTCACGGTGACGCCGACGGCGGAAATTCGCCTAGAGTGTCCACCTAATTGCTTTCACACTCAAATCATGGAACTCGCGTAGTTGGCGTCTGGCAACTGGCGCATCACATCTTTTGGACAACTGTGCGTGTTGCCGGTACAGACCGATCTGCCTATAGCACCCAGCTTTGAGGACCTTGGAGGCGCGAGTTCCGTGTCCGAGCAATAGGGCGAAACCACCATAAAGGAGCCTTACATCGTCTGGAGACAGTTTGTTTCGTATGTCAAACGACAAGGTGCGTGCTCGGCACGTAGTCACAACGATGAGTGTTACCGTGGCCTATAACTTGTGCATGCCTTGAACGACGACGGGCTTCTAATTCCGCAATTGCAATGTGTTCTCTAAACTGCAGAGTTAAATATGTTTAGAAGAGTCATACTTTTAGTTAGATTATCCTATTTACATGTGGTAACACACTGAAGCATGTTGGCTACAAATACGGGACCATATAATCACACTAGGCCATTTTAGAAAGAAGATGGCTTCCACCCATTTGAACCGCGTGGTGTATCACCGTACATCTATCTAGATGACCCTTGCCAAAGCGGGCGCCGTGAAATATTGCTGTATTGGCCTTGAAAACTTCACGCTTCGCCTTCACGCTTCTCCAAAATCAATGAAGGAGACTTACACCAAGCGTTATAATTAAGTGTCCGTGCCACACCGGCCTAGCGGAATCTTGGTGGGGCGTCACCTATCATCGGCGCCATTAGTCACGCTAAAGGTGCCGACACGCGGGCGACGCCTCGACGATTACAGGAGCAAAGCAAATACGGCGGTGCTTCATAGAAGGTGCCGCTTACGCGTAAGGTGCTTGTTAGGCGGTCTTCCCAAGTCCACGGCTTCGCAGCTTATAATTAAGAGTGGATGCCTTACTGCGCACAGGCACCCAAGTCTGCGCCGCCCAGTAGTTGCTCAGTGTGCGCCTAATGCCTGTTCAGCACCGAGCCTTTGTTTTCGATTCTCTGATGATAATTTTTTATTGAAACGAGAGAAAGGGGTGGTACCGCGTAGGACGCCACCTCTGTTCGCTTTTTTAGAGCAGTTTGGGTTTACAGAAGTCGCAGACGGTTGATGGAATTGCATAAACAAGAGCTTGATGAGCAGTAATAAAGCTACGTTTATTTCCCTGGTGTTAAATAGTGGGTTCTAGCGCACTGATAGTTCTATAATTGCTCTCAAAAGTTTAATCTTTTTGCTATCTTCTGTCATGTTCAGTGCCAATTAGAGTACTGTCTATGAGTGCAGTAAGTTTATCCCAGTATGTATAAGCAGCATGTTCATCAATGTTACATCACTAATGTCACGAGCTTATGATTTAGACGGTGGCACTTTTTTGCCTAAAAATGTGATCCTGATTGAACAACATCCGCATAGAAAAGACGTATTTGTTGACGGTGCAAATTCAGTTATTTGTAATCAAAATGAAGGCACTAATTATGCATGCGCTGAAAAAAATCTAAGATGCTTACGTCTCTAACTCATGACCCATGTGTGACCTTACATGGCAATTGTTTATAGGAACTATCACGCATTTCGTATCTGCACAACTCATGCCTGTAATGCCACAGATCGCCAAGGCATCAGGTCAGAACCAAGTGACCCACCCAAGGGAGAACTCGCATGCCCTGGTTGACTTAGAATTTGTCAATTAGTTTTGAGAGAGAGAGAAATGAAGAAGGAAAGGTAGGGAGGTTAACTCCAGACTTGCCCGGCTGGCTGCCCTATGCATTGTGAGAGGGAAGGGTAAATAATGTATAAGAAGGAACGATAAGCAAAATAATAAATAGGCTAGGAGCCTTCTGAAAGAGCTCATCATTTTCCTGTGCAAAGAAATTTTTAGGGTTTGATGAGGAGTATGTGCATTATACAGTTATTTCGTGTGTATAGAAGCATATTCACGGTATGCGAATTTTCTTAGGGATCCTTCTGCGCCGTGGGCACAGCAACCCCGCAACACGCGCAGTTCGAGCGGCAACCGCAGTTGAGCTTCATACGCGCTGGCGCGTTTTCATGAATCAACGACCCCAATATTTCAAGACGCAGCACACACATACTCGAGGCACCGAAGCGAGCAGCGTGCACGCTGAAGGAAGTCGACACTGTTCGACCGGTGAATGTGCTCAGAAAAGGAGGAGCCCCGGTGGGCTATGTCCCCACGTCGCCTCGTAAATCTCTGCACGATGCGACGAAAGGTGTGAGTGTGTGTGTGTGTGTGTGTGTATTCGAGACCGCAGGAACGAGTCATATTGCGGGCTGATGATTTATCGGAGGGGAGCGAGCGCGTGGAGGCAGTGTCGTCGAGCTCGTTCGGCAAACAGAAACCGATCTGTGTATGAGGAACACTGTTTGTGCAAGCAAAGAAACATGGCCAGCCTGTTTAAGAAACTGTGGGCGCTTCTCGGTGGAGTTTCCGCAGTCAAAGTGCTCCCCAACTGCGCAGCAAGCACGGAAGTTGTTGCCGAAACCACATAAATCGATTGCGCCTCGGCTCAAGTGTTGAAAAGATGTAGCAGGGGAATAGGTGTGAAAAGAAGGACCCGCTGTGCCGGCAGTGACGCGAGGTGTACCGGCCCTCGATGGGAGTACCGCAACAAAATGTGAGAAGAGCAAACGGGGCGGGGGGGGGGGGGGGGGACAACTGCTTGAACGGATTCGTAACAGATAGCGACGAAATGCGCCAGCAGCGTGGCCTGAAAGTACTTCGAACGCGCAACAGCGTATAGTTTGTGCCACCGTTGCAATAGTTAAAATATCAATTTGTATCCTAGTTGGGTGACAGCACGCGTGTTTTAATTCTACCGGAATAATTAAAACGATACTTTGGGAACATCATCATGATCATCAACAGCCTATTTTTGTGTCCACGGCAGGACGATGGCCTCTCCCAGCGGTCTCCCTCTTGCGCTAGCTGATCCGAACTTGCGCCCGCAAATTTCCTAACTTCATCGCTTCATATAGTTTTCCTGCCGTCCTCGACGGCGCTTCCCTTCTCTTGGTATCCATTCTGTAACTCTGATGGTCCACCGGTTGTCCATCCTACGCATTACATGGCCTGCCCAGATACATTTTATTCTCTTAATATCAACTTGAATACAGACTATCCACGTTTACTCTCTAATTCACACCACTCTCTCCCTGTCTCTTAACGTGAAGCCTAATATTTTTCCTTCCATCGCTCTTTGTGCGGTCCTTAACTTGTTCTCGAGCTTCTTTGTTAACCTCCAAGTTTCTGCCCCATATGTTAGCGCCGGTAGAATACAACGATTGCATGCTTTTCTTTTCAGTTACAGTGGTAAGCTTCCAGTCAGGATTTCATGATGCCTGCCATATTCACG
Source organism: Dermacentor silvarum (assembly GCF_013339745.2). Taxonomy (NCBI): domain Eukaryota; kingdom Metazoa; phylum Arthropoda; class Arachnida; order Ixodida; family Ixodidae; genus Dermacentor; species Dermacentor silvarum. Next base: position 20,885,702 of record NC_051162.1, on the reverse strand, counting down.
CCAATCCACTTTTAGTCTTCTCTAAATTTTCTCCTCATGGTCAGGGTCCCCTGTGAGTAATTGACCTAGATAAACGTAGTCCTTTACAGACTGCAGAGGCTGACTGGCGGTCCTGAATTCTTGTTCCCTTGCCAGGCTATTGAACGTTATCTTTGTCTTCTGCATATTAATCTTCAACCCAATTCTTACACTTTCTCGAATAAGGCCCTCAATCATTTGCTGTAATTCGTCCCCATTGTTGCTGAATACGACAATGTCATCTGCAAACCGAAGGTTGCTGAGATATTCGCCGTTGATGCTCACCCCTAAGCTTTCCCAGTCTAAGAGCTTGAACAATTCTTCTAAACATGCAGTGAATAGCATTGAAAGATTGTGTCTCCTTGCCTGACCCCTTTCTTGATAGGTAACTTTCTACTTTTCTTGTGGAGAACCAAGGTTGCTGTGCAATCCTTGTACATATTTGCCAATATATTCACGTGTGCATCCTGTACTCCTTGGTTACATAATGCCTCTATGACTGCTGGTATGTCTACTGAATCAGATGCTTTTTCATAATCTATGAAAGCCATATAGAGAGGTTGATTGTACTCCGCATATTTCTCTATTACCTGGTTGATGACATTTGTATAATCCATCGTAGAATAACCCTTCTTGAAGCCCGCCTGCGCTCTTGGGTGGCTGAAGTCAAGTGTTGCCCTGATTATATTTAAATGTACCTTGGTGAACATTTTATGCAATACTTAGAGCAAGCTAGTGGGTCGATAATTTTTCAATTCTTTAACGTCTCCCTTCTTATGGATGATTATAATGTTGGCGTTCTTACAGCTTTCTGGTACATTTGAAGTCGTGAGGCATTGCGTATTGCATATTGCGTATTGCGTATTGCGTATTGCATATTACATTGCGTATTGCGTATTGCGAAGTCGTGAGGCCGCAAGCTTTTCAAGTATATCTCGTCCATCCTTGATTATATCGAATGTTATTCCTTCTGCTTTTCCTCTGGTCATGTCTTTCAAGGCCATTCTAACTTCATCGCTAGTTTTATAAGGGGCTTCTGTATCCTGTTCTTCACTACTTAGTATGAAAGTAGTTTGGCTGCTCTGGGTACTGTATATGTCAGTATAGAAATCTTCGGCTGCTTTCACAATGTAATCGAAATTACTGATGATATTACCCTGCTTATCTTTCAGGTCATACATTTTGCCTTGTCCTGTGCCTACTTTTCTTCTCACTGATTTCATGCTGCGTCCATATTTTACTGCTTGCTCAAACTTTTCAACGTTATAATTTCGGATATCCCTTACTTTCTTCTTGTTGATCAGTTTCGACAGTTCAGTGAATTCTATCTGATCTCTGGAGTTTGACATTTTGATATTCTGCCGTTTATTTATTAGGTCCTTTGTTACTTGGGAGAGCTTACCTACTTACTGGTTGCCTTAGTGACTTAACTACCACTTCAATTGCTGCTTCTGAGATCAACCTAGTTACGGTTTCATTCATTACCTCTATGTTGTCTTATGTTGACCTATCGCGCAATCACGAAAACAGCGCTAGTCACGTCAAGAGTTCCAGGTGATATTACCCCAGGCCCTTGGTCAATGCCCTCATAATCCAAAACACGGCTGGACTGGCCATTCTCCGGGATGGTATCCGGCCGTGCGGTATGGACAGCGTGTACCGTGGAATACGAAGTGGCGTCCGTGACCCATAAACAGTCAGCGGAGCGTAAGCTAAAGAGATTGCGTGCTGCTCACTTCGGAACTGAATCAATGCGGCCGGCTTTGCGCATTTGTACAAAGCCATTCACAGTGGCTGGGGACTAAAGTAAGTAATTCAGAACCCGCCAGAATTGATCTAAAAAAGACCAGAACGAAACCATTCTTTAGGCGCTCTATTTCACGAAATTCCCCTCTTCTTCCGCACTACCAAGCGAACTTCCTTTGGGAGAAGGGAAGATGCTGATTGTCTGGGAAATTCGGTAAAGCAAGGCAGCGAAGAGTTTTTCAGACGACAACTCTCCGGTATAGATTTTTTTAGCTGTTTACAGGACTGGATGGTGACTAAGCCTGAGAGCTTCAATAACTGAACGAACCGCGCAAGGCTGTTGCTAGCTTTCCACCCTTTTTGTGTGTATGTAAGCCAAGCGTGCGTTCATCCTTTAATATATATATTCGGCAAGTTGGTGGAACTGCGAGGTAAAAGTGGGGGAGGAGAGAGGGAAGGAAGCCACCTTGTTTACGGGCGTCGGAAGCGACTGCTCTTTCTTGCACCCACACAGCAGCGCCTGGGCCGGACGCGGCGCACCGATGCCCCACGATGACCTTGCACTACTTCAAAAACGCGTGCTCTGCTGGCGTACGCTTGTTGGCACCAGCGACCGGTGATCGCCATTCATGTGACTACTACCCGCGGTGCCGCTTTGAAGCAGGGGAACGTGGACCAGGGTTTCATTGTTGTCGCTTGCCCACTCGCATTCTGTGAGAGCAAGCACGGCGTTGGGGTGAAAAGAGCCGAAAGGCTTCGTTCGAAGGTTCGCCCGCCGCTTTTTAGTATATTTCTGTCTCCCCGTCTAGACCTTACTAGCGGTTTACGAAACATCGCTTACTATTTGTTTTATTTCATTTCTACCCCAAGAGAGGGCGATGTGCTTTCCTTCCTTTAAGTGAGCTTTCCCGGAAAGTAACCTTTGCGCCATTCAATTCGTTGTCCATAGGAACCAAGCGTCCTGCCATATAAGGAAGTCTTAAACCCGGAAGAAATTATGAACTTCCGGCACCGACGCAGAGAAGGCAGGCGGGTTGAAGAGGGTGCCGTAACAGCACAGTTGGCTTGAATCCCCGTGCAGATTGGCTGTTACGCAACGGAAGGGCCCGTTCCTGTATAGAGATGTCACGCTCTTTCGCTTCTAGAGGTGCGGAACGGCAAACCATGATGCACATGACAATTCAGAGAAGTTGGAACTTGTAATTCAGGTTCTTAGACTAGAAAAATTGGCAAAATTGTGAAAGATTTTCGTGCGTAGACTTCGCAGAATTCACAAGCTCACTTTTTTAATGTTACCGTGCTTATCTGTCAAACGTAGTTCTATCACGTGTCATAAAGAAGGTTGCAGTTTCGCCCGAAAGGAGAAGCATCGATTGCGATAGCAAATTAGTAGACAGGCTGTACGAAGTAAAGATAGTAGTGTTATAGGCCGTATAAAGTTGTAAGTATTCGCTTACTTGCTAAATAAACAAGCACGGTGTCACGCGCGCACAGGTAAACATGAAGACATCTCGCTCGATGACCGCGGCAACTCGTCAAAACGCTGGAGTGAGAAAGCGCGCCAGAGGCATCGAGCAAATTGACCTTCGCGCTGGCTCTCGCTTCAACGCGCACTCAATGTCGAAAGCACAGCGCATACGAAGCTACCAGCACTCGGCGCATGCACTTTGTACCCATCGCAGAACGCTTTGAAGATGAGGCTCCCGCGGGCGCACACTTCAGCAACATCGCAGATAGCTTTTAAGATAGGCGCCCGTGCGGCAGCTCCGTGAGCAGCAGCCGCAAGCCCAGAACGCACCCTCCCCCCCCCCCCCCCTACCACTGTCTCCGTCGCCTCCTTCCCGTGCATTCGTTCGCGCGCGCATCCGGCCGGCTTCCTCTTTGGCGTGCGCGAGATTAAGCTGCGGTTGCCGGCTAACCCTCGCACGCTGTCACTCGCACACACAGCCTACGGCGCGCGGCGACAGTTTTATCGTGATTGGACTTCATGCGGAACCTCACGGCGACGACGACGGCGACGGCAAAAATGTGCTTGGAGTGTCCATATAATGGCTATCGCAATAAAACGGCTTTGCGCCTGGTCGAAGCGCTTGATGCAACACATTCTCTTTGCATGACGAAGAGCGTCAAACCGCTTTTCCTGACGGCCGTAGTCGTACCACGTATCATCTGCTTTCGCATAAAAAATGACAGGCCTTTAGATAATATTGAAATAGATGAATGACGTCATCAGACATGGCTTCTAGAACAAAGTATAACAGTTCGTCTAGACTACTGTGTAACCTTGTCGCAGAAATATTCCTTTTTATCATAATGATTGGGAGGTGAATGCAACCATTTATACTCATCTTCATTTTGTGATCAACAAGCAACGATACATCTTACAGAAAGCACAGGGTCACATAGCTGTTTTGCGACCATACCAAAAACTTAAATCAGGGTTTGTAGCGGTTACATTTATTATACGTAAATATAATGACAATTTAGGCATTTTAAAGATAACCTGGGACTTTGCGTAAAATAAAGGGGCCGAAGCAAGAAGCAGGAATACAAGGATGAATACACCCTACTCTTGAACCCCCCCCCCTCCCCCCTTTCCTATTTCTAATGAGGTTTGTTGTAGGATGGCTGCAGAGTGAAAATGTCCTTAGTCCAATGTCGAGTTGAAAGTTCCAGTTGTGGCGAGGACGGAATGTCAACATATCTGCAAGGGCGAGGAATCGGTGCAACGCTCGAGGAAATAAAAGAAAAATAATGGTGGCATTTCGCAAGGTAGCCAAGGTTCAATATTACTTAAGATAAACGATATCTTAGCTTTCAATATGTCCAATCAGACAATGTTTTGGAAGCCACACATTTGTTTCAAATTGAATATATTGTTCTTCCAGCATATATAGCTTCTGCTTGTAGCCAATAAAGCATACCGTATTATAATACAGCCCTGTGTTAATCGCACACGCTAGATACTTCTATTCCAGGCTGCATATCTAGACTGCGTAAATGTTCAGCTTCTCCTCAGGTATCATGCTCCGTTAGCTTTTGATGCGAACTGTAGGTTACGCATAGTACAGAAACGCATCCTGGCTCTAAATAGGTATTGTGGGCTAAAAAAATAGCTTCGTATATAGAACTCGATATACACGAGAACGTCTGACAACCTGAACAGACGCAGCCCTGCGCCTAATCAAGCTAGCCCGTGATCTGACATTGTAGCAAACACCTGACTTTGCCTCCGTCTATTGCAGTCACTCGACCCTTCTATAAGATGTTACTTGATGTTCCTCGAAGTGGAGACAAGTACTCTGTCACTGGCGCCTGGGCATTGCATTCACCAACGCATACTCATTATTGATTTGAGTGATCGATAGTGGCGAATGCAGTGCCTGTAGTAGCGAAGAAACTGTAGACCATCTTCGGTGCTACGGCCCGTCCTTTTAAAATGAAGTTCGCCCACCACACCACTCTAAATAAGCTAAAGATAAGGCCTTTCTCGTTGGACAAAATCTTGGCACAAAGATCTCGCGTATCACAGCTGCAGAACCGCTACAAAAGCGCTCCTTCGGTTCCTGAACGCAGTTGTACGGAGCGGCCGTCTGTATTACATCGCTTGTAATTTTCACTCCTTTGCAACATGAACTCTCCTCCTAATATATTCCTCCCATTTCCCCTTCTCCCAGTTCAGGGTAGCGAACCAGGCTAAGTCTTGTTCAATCTCCCTGTCTTTCATGTATCCTCAGCTGCGCCAGTCTTCTACATAGACTAAGGTGGCGTTTACGCGCGGGTACGTGCACCTCAGGCGACGCACCGAGTCTGCAGACTGTGAGTTGTGCAGTGTGAATGAAAGTATAGGTCATGTGCTATGTGGCTGCCATCAATACGTGGAAGAGCGTCAAAAGCTGATCAATGACCTTACGCACCTCGACAGCCAACCGTTGTCGGAGGACGTAATTTTAGGCCCTTGGCCAGATGTTAAATCGAGCTTTAAGGCTATCCAGGCATTACTTGACCTGTTTTTGTAAGTATGGGCCTGGACTTTGAGCTTTGAGTAGACCAAATTGCTTGCTATATGTTTTACATCCTCCTTTTCCCGCCATCGCCACCCATCATGCGCCTCTCTCTTTCTTCTTTTTTTCCCCTCTTACCTTTCCCCGAACGCAGAGTGGCTGGCTAGAGGAATATACCTCAGGCCGACATCTCTGTATTTCATACCATTAAACTTTTCTAGCTCTCTCTCATAGCAAGGTATGCGGCTGCTTCAGGTAGTCAGATATTGGTAATGTCTTAAAGGCGATGAAGCGTGAAGACCGACAGTCGAGACAGACTGAACTGAAGCACTGAAGGAGGTGAGCGGGCTTCTGAATCGCACAACGCGTGGCTCATTTACGCTCGAGTTTTGTGCTGACGCTGCTAGTTTCCTACGATGACAGCATGCACTCTTATTACACTGTGCTTTGTGATGACGAAAATAATTGGGTAATTGCGTTTCCCCGTGCCGTGAACCAGCCGCATGATAATGCAAGCTATAAACACCGGGGCGTCTCTCCTTAATCGTTGCGCAGTCGCCGTTGACCGTGACCCGTATCTGCACCTTCAATTCGATGCCCATCGTGTCAATGCAGGGGAAGTCCCGTGCGTAAACGGCGATTACCGAAACAGGCTGCTGCCGACAGCGCCCCCTTTCCCGTTCTGCAATACGCATGCATATAGAGAGCATCCTTACGTCAAAATTATGTCTTGCTCGACTAAGGGTAGGGACATCACTGGAAGTAATTACTTCCAGTGTTCCAACCTTACGACTTTATACATCAAAAAATATTGATCGGTGTGAGAGAATTCACATTGTCGAAGACGTCTGAAATACTTTTGATTTTAATCCTAGTGTCCGATTCAAGACTGTGTTAATGCATTTTCTTGGAATATTTGATTGCGGTCTATTACACGAGGTTCCTTCGTGTATTGCAGACTTCGTGTTACGCAATGCAGCCCACCATGCTACTCTGTGTGGATGTTTTTACACTTAAGCCAGAGCTGTGACCCGCATTAGAAAAGCTATTGCGTGTGCGTTTATTCATCACCACTTATTTGGACAATGTGCAGTGGGTTCTGAAACAATAACTGCCCGGGATATTACATGCGATGGATATGGCATATACACCATGAGACCTATTTCAGTGGAAACAGATTGTTAAAAAATACGATTTAACCAGTGCGGTGACTCTTAATCCACTATTCGTTCTTTCGGCCCGGCGGGCACAAGATGGTCCACTAGCCATCGCAGTCCGTTTCCTAATTAACTAAAGTAGGCAAATTACTTTTATTGCTCTAACATTAAGAGTTTCAAAGGGATTCACGTGTATTTATATGTACGTAGTGCAACAGACGGTGGTTTGCTCCGAACCACCATCAGTTGTACTTCGCTGCTCGAGGAGGCAGGAAGGTTGTCGAGTGAGCTCCTAAACTACACTTTGCAATGTGGTGACCACGGTTTGGATCGTGGATCTGACGCGTGATCTGACGCATTTCTCTCGCATTTCTCTCGCATTTACCTCTACATAGCCACTGAATTTCTAATTGCCGGTTTTAACGACAATGTTACAATGACAGTATTGAAGGAGGATGCCCCAGGAGGCAAGGCCAACTTACGGCGGTTTTGAAAACTGCATCCGTTGCTAAGATATTCACTGCCAAAATTTCGCCTTTTGTCGCTCCGATAGAGAAACTCTATGCGCGCACACAGCGCTGAAAGCACCGACCACGTTAGTCTCGTCTCTCTCATGACGAAGAGCAGCTCGCTGCGATGACCTGCTGTACGTTTGTACAGATGACGTTTGTACTGCAAGCGTCGGTGGTTCCCCGAGACATGATTTTCGCTAGATAAGATGATAAGTGGCGCGCACAGGTGGCCAGCCTGTTGGCGCAGAGAAACAAAACGAGGCGGGAAGTTTCACGTGAGGAATTATTTCAGGCCCCATTGGTCTGAGTGGCAAAAGGCAATTTTTGTTAGCGAATATCTTAACATATGACATTTTCTAAAGCGCGTAAATTGATCTCGCCTTCTGCGGCATCCTCCTTCAAAGCGGCCGTTGTAACATTGACGTTAAAACCCTTAATAAGGAAGGTAATTAACCTTTGTTGTTTTATTAGCAAACTAACTGCGACGGTTACTTCACCATGCAGTGTCCACCGTGCTGAAAGAACGAATAGCGAAGAAAGCATCCTCGCATTGGTTAAGCATGCTTACGTGAGTGGCCGTTTTCAGCAGTGACGTAGGCCCCACCGACCGCGGCTACCATGTTGGTGGTGCGCGGTAGCAGCTTTGAGGCGTAGAAGAACGCAACACACGAGAAGCCAACACAAATGACTCGAAGTAATCTAAACGGAACCAGTGCTTTAGATCTCGATATCCGGTAAAACGTTACAAGCAGGAACCTATCAGCGACGTTCTAGTGTAATTTACCAGTGACCATAACTATGCAGAATTCATGCGGATGCCGCTAGATAATCGTCGAGCGATAAAACCTCATAATGCAATCACGTTATTCCCCGACAAATAAAACAGTAGTTTTTTGTTCATGCTTTTCTGCCACCGAGATGGGCAGATCATTCTTGCGTGTTCAATGCGTACTCAGCTGAAGGCGCGTTTTGTGTACCATCGACACCGTAGAGTACAAGCACCTTTCAAAAGAAATTGGCGTATATACAACTGCGATGGCTTGCCGCCAGTATTGCGACATACCAAGCTTCGTCATACAGTCGTAACATAATAGAATAGAGCATAAATTGGTACTAGAGCGGAACGCGCGAAACCTGCAATGCCGTTCCTTCTATACAGCGAATAATTTACTGTTGTCTGCCAAGTCACAGCTTGTTGACGGTGCACCGTTTTCACGTAGGAGTGGCTCCTGCTACTTATTAGCGCGGCACGTGGATCGTGATGGGATTCGTCCGAATCGAATCGCAAAGTAAGACTACCGCTGAACCAAGGGGCGTCGAGAAGCCGTTCGACTTGCAGCCGCGATACACCGCTCCCATTCGGCCGTGAAAGGGTGCGTCCTCCAGTGCCTTCCACTACGTGCGTGATATGCCGCTTCTTTTCTTTCCGCCACCCCGATTTTAGCGTAGCGAGGGTTACTATGCGCTGTCGGTGCTTTGAATTGGCAGTAACAACAGTCCGGCGACCTCCCACCGTTCGTGCGTTTGCACGGCGATTATCGATTGGCCGGCTATTGAGATACACGTACTCAGAGCATGCTATGGCAGACAAAAGGCGTTGATCATTGCACATTTTTTGTATCTGCGCCATAATAAATTTGTTGCTTTAATTGTCCACGAGAACAAAATAAAAATATGTACAAGAACGTAGTTTTATGTATAACAGAAAATAGGCGCCCTTAGATGATGGCGTAATCAACTATTACACTTGCTAGAGTGAATAATTATTAGGTGACATTTGCTTCCTATAATCAAGAGTATTGTAGTTCAGTGGACGCTCCCGCGAGGAAGGTAAGGAGGCTAAATTTCTGTAGGTATTAAAATGGGCATATGCAGGGTGTCCCAACTATCACGCAGCAAAATTCAAAAATATGCGAATTCCACGTGGATGGACAGAACCAAGGTAATGTTTTTGCCGTCACTTGGTGATACTCAGATTATTTTTGCATTCCGTCTAATTACATGTTTGCCTTAATTATTTCTTTAACTTCTCAAACATTATACTTAGGTGAAAAGTGTCAATGAGAAAATTATAGAGCAACATAAAGAACTCCCGATACAACTTTCTGTTGCTCAATACGTGCCGCATAAAAGTTTTTCCGATCGTGAAACAAAGCCGCTAATACACGCGCAAAGTACATCGAGCGGCCAGTCGCGCGGCAACGGAAAAAAAGAAGAAATATGCAGATTCCACTCACTGTGGGAAAATTGGCAATCGACGTTATGCGGGGAATTTTGCAGGTAGCTGGCTAATCAGCATCGTTAGCATTTTTTCGAGGGGCTACAGAATGGACCAACGAGTGAGTGTAAACCAAGCAGTTATGTGTTTCTCGTGAAACTGTTCGTGACAATAGAAGCAATCCGATGGCGACGACCATAGTATTACGGGGACGGTTCTACGACAGAACGGCGGCGTCGGTATTGTCCCTAGGCGTAACCCAGCGAACCAGCACAGCGAAGAATGAAAGAGCGAACGCGGAGTGCAGTGGGCGATGAAAGACGGCGATAGCGAAGAGAACGCGAGGAGGACAGTGGAGGAGGAGGGCATGATGAAAGCGTGAGATGGAAATGCGTAGTGACGTCTGTTCAGCGATGGCATGTGGCGAGCGCGTGCAACAATACCATATATGAAAACAAAGCACTGTATGAGCGGAGGTCTGTCTGCGGCGGCTGCTGTACATGAGTCACGCCCACGCGTCACCCACGCGCTGCCTCTCGCGATCTCCTGATTAGAGGCAGTCGCACCGCACTTCGCTCCATTTGCAACGTGCCGCATGAGACAGATTGTGTGCGACAAATGATGTGGTTTCGCTCGCAATATAAAAAAATGAATGACGCTGCATTATCAGGGCAACGTGTTTCAAACTGTGTAGGAATACGTGGTTTGACCATAATTCTAAGATCTCTGATGTGTACCATATCGATCCGCTTATTGAATTGAAATTTCCAATGTCATTAGACAGAAATATGGAAACTCTTATTCATCGATAAAGGCTGCGCACTGACTACACAACACATTTCTTACGTAGAATTCGCCGTGCGGAAACCCCCGAATGTGATAGTGCATATCTAGATGAAGATAGTGACCCTTTTCGCAGCGATCCCGTGGGCGCTGCCATGTTTGATCACGTGGTGACGCATCCATTCCTTGCCTCAGCTGCCTCAGTTGCCTCCGTGTTTACAATGGATGTACATGACGCACGGTGCGTCTCAGGTAACCTCTGTTTCGCGAGATATCCTAAACGCTGACTGGGTGGACGACACGAAGCTTTGGCCACAGCTTAAGAGAACATGTAAAAGTGCTTTCGGAGCTCATTAAGCATTTTTGAAAGACGCGAGCAGTGTATATGGTGGTTATTCTAGAAGCAAGGCTAAAAATGTATTCCAAGCTATCCAAACTTTCCATTTATGAATTTACTCAGGATCAGTATGTTTTGTTCTTTGTTCTTTATTTGACAAATACTTGGACGATGCCGCATGTCATGTTTCCCACTCAGTGAAGTTTGTCGGTGTGATCACTCTCTGCTTATTTCATGCCTAAACGCTGGCGGGTGTGCTCAGTTGCAGTAGATTTGTGCTTGCTGCACACAAGACTTAGAACGCAGCTGTTCTTTGTACTTTGTACTTTGTAATAGCTTGTAGCAAGGATGTACTATCACTAGGAGCTCGCTTACTGCTGTGGACCGTCACAAAACATTCAGTTTCGAGGGCTGCGGATTGATTTTGACCAGGTAGTCAAAATTATTCCAGAGCCCTCCACTATACGGCGTGTCTCATAAAATCATAACTGGTTTTGGCATGTAAAACCCGAGAAAGAAGAAGACCATTCATGTGCTGTCGGTGTAATCACTGTCACCCATGCTTTGGCGCCTTGATTGAAGTGTGCGCCCATTCATACATACTTAATAAATTGGCGATAGAGGGGGCGTAAGTTTGCGTGCTAGTTGGGGTACATGTGTGTAGATTACGTGCGCAAAACTTGCTATGCCAAGAAGCGGTGCTACTCTTTGTCATTGTTTAAGGTGCGACTTTTTGTCATTGTACTCACTTTTGCCGACGTTCTGGGGTTGAAGTCTTTTCTGTTGAGGTTAGCGGTACAACGCTGGCGGATGAGGGAAATTTGTTTTATGCACGAAGACAGTAATGCATCAAGAAGGGCCGATAACACAGGCTGTACATATGTAGCAACGGTCCGTGAACTTGGTAACACATATTCATTCCATGCCTTAATACGCCAGTCACTGTTTTTGCAGCCAACTACTGCACATGTCTTCAATCAATCGCTCCAAATTTTGCAGCATGTATGGAGCACAGTGCGTGAGCGAAAACTCAGTTGCATTTCCGACAGTTTGTCGCACACAAACAGGGCAGAAGTGGTAATGGTTTCGTATTCTTGCGCTTTCGCTGAGGCAACGGGCGGCGCACCGCCGAAAGCGCCATCTCGTTTCTCCAGAACAAACTGCTCCGCGAAAAGGGTCAATACATTACCTCCTTCTAAATTGCCCACATCACAACACACCAAGACGCCGACTTAAATCAACTCTAAGGACATTACACCGCAGACCTTTTAGCTTAAGGAAACTTGTGCCCTTGGTCAGCAACGCCCTTGTAGGAGAGCGCATTAAAAGCGTTAGAAACGTTTCTCGAAGACAGCGGCATTGTTGGCCGTTATTAACGCTTATAACATGTGTAATGAAGAAGACAAGACAACGACGAAGCAGTCAGCAAGCAAGCCACAGTGCTGGTGGTAACCACGCTCCCCGAGCTTGCGCTTGCCTGGATTTTGGCTGCTTGTCGCCCCGCCGCTTCTTGACGTTCACCTGATGTTCCTCGCCGTTCCTTGACGTTTACACGTCAGTAAATCACGTGACATATGTTCCTTTTGTTTAAACGTCGCTGCATAAGTCTATGTGTTTGTGGATTTTGTTATGTTCACTGTTTGGTTCTGACTACATGTGATGATGCCTTTACAGGATATATGCACCACCCGCTGACTAGAGACTGTATTGTTAGGTGACAGTATTATTTATATTTTGAGACTTTCTTCTGCAGTGCCGTGGAATTATAAACTTCTTTACTGTATGTGCCCCGTATTTTTTACGTTGTAGTGTTACTGTGAAAACGTTGCTTCACAAGCATTTGTGTTCTAGTGCTTGTATGAGAAGGTTGTTAAATGCGATGCATTTCTTGGCGAACATTTGCTTCCTTGACAGTATCTATCTCTCTAGCCGCCTACGTCTTTGTGATCTCATGGTTGTTTCGTTAACTTGGTATGTACCAAAATTGGCATACTATGCAAGAGTGTTTGACGAACATAAGTTATAGGTCATGACATAAATGTCATGACATGCGTGTCATGTAAGTCATGACAATGACCCAGCGAAAAAGATTCCCACTCAAAAACCACTGAAATGGGTTCGGACGTGGGTACTAAGCGAAGGAAACACTAAAAGATGCTGGTAGAAGTCAGTCATGAGCCTCACTCAGCAAAAATTACAATGACTCAGCGAAAGAAGATTAATAACACTCCGAAACCAGTGAAATGGGTTCGGACGTTGGTACTGATTGAAGGAAACACCTAACGGGTGGTGGTAGAAGCCATAGTCATCAGCATGACTCGGAAAAAGTGACAATGGTACAGCGAAAAAGTATAAACACTCAAAAACCACTGAAATGGGTTCTGACGTGGGTACTAAGTGAAGGAAACACTAAAGGTTGATGGCAGAAGTCAATCATTGACATGACTCCGCAAAAATGACAATGACTCAGCGAAAAAGATTAATACTCAAAAACCACTGAAATGTGTTTGGACGTAGGCGCTAAGCGAATGAAACACTAAAGGATTGTGGTAGACGTCATAGTCATCAGCATGACTCAGCAAAAATGACAATTACTCAGCCAAAAAAGATTACCACACAAAATCCAATAGAAAGTGTTCGCATGTGGTGCTAAGTGAAGGAAAAGAGTTGATGGTCGAAGTCATAGTCATGAGCATGACTAAGGATTTCGCCTTAAGGTCTCTTCCTGAGGACTCATGACATGAATGTCATGACACGCGTGTTATATGTACATCATGAAAGAGCCTTGGTGCTCTCATGGTCGCTTGGTTAACTTGGTAGGCTCCCCGATCACTGCTTCGCATAACATCTACTCCCACAGGGATCCGCGGGCTATTTTGACACGTAATCTTGAATCGTGTATGTTGTAGGTTAGAGCCATTCAAGAGCTAAGGAGTAGCCGGCACCTTATTTGTGCGTCAACATCTCCTTATATCATATCAATAAAAAAATACCGGCCAAGCACTCCACACAGATAGTTAACCAGCGAAGCTGAAACGTGCGGGCCCGGTGTTTAGCAATGGGTTTATCCCGACACTGTATTAAAGCGATTCTCAATTATTGGTTACATTTATGTGTTTCTAGTGGAACGCAAGCGCCAATGGCGGGCGGATGCTGCTAACCACGACGCCGAGCTAACTCGAGATATCGAACGCATGCGACAACGGCGAGCCGAGGAGGAGGCGTTGCGGGCAAAGCAGCGTCAACGTGGCAGTGGCGGGAACGCGTTCGCCGGGGCCAACGCCTGCTTTCGACGGGAGTTTCTCGAGCGACACTTTGGCTTCAGCTGCAACGAAACGTCCACGTTGAAATCGTGAAGTGGAACGCAAGCGCCAATGGCGGGCGAATGCTGCTAACCACGACGCAGAGCTAACTCGAGATATAGAACGCATGCGACAACGGCGAGCCGAGGAGGAGGCGTTGCGGGCAAAGCAGCGTCAACGTGGCAGTGGCGGGAACGCGTTCGCCGGGGCCAACGCCTGCTTTCGACGGGAGTTTCTCGAGCGACACTTTGGCTTCGGCTGCAACGAAACGTCCACGTTGAAATCGTGAAGTGGAACGCAAGCGCCAATGGCGGGCGAATGCTGCTAACCACGACGCAGAGCTAACTCGAGATATCGAACGCATGCGACAACGGCGAGCCGAGGAGGAGGCGTTGCGGGCAAAGCAGCGTCAACGTGGCAGTGGCGGGAACGCGTTCGCCGGGGCCAACGCCTGCTTTCGACGGGAGTTTCTCGAGCGACACTTTGGCTTCGGCTGCAACGAAACGTCCACGTTGAAATCGTGAAGTGGAACGCAAGCGCCAATGGCGGGCGAATGCTGCTAACCACGACGCAGAGCTAACTCGAGATATCGAACGCATGCGACAACGGCGAGCCGAGGAGGAGGCGTTGCGGGCAAAGCAGCGTCAACGTGGCAGTGGCGGGAACGCGTTCGCCGGGGCCAACGCCTGCTTTCGACGGGAGTTTCTCGAGCGACACTTTGGCTTCGGCTGCAACGAAACGTCCACGTTGAAATCGTGAAGTGGAACGCAAGCGCCAATGGCGGGCGAATGCTGCTAACCACGACGCAGAGCTAACTCGAGATATCGAACGCATGCGACAACGGCGAGCCGAGGAGGAGGCGTTGCGGGCAAAGCAGCGTCAACGTGGCAGTGGCGGGAACGCGTTCGCCGGGGCCAACGCCTGCTTTCGACGGGAGTTTCTCGAGCGACACTTTGGCTTCGGCTGCAACGAAACGTCCACGTTGAAATCGCGAAGTGGAACGCAAGCGCCAATGGCGGGCGAATGCTGCTAACCACGACGCAGAGCTAACTCGAGATATCGAACGCATGCGACAACGGCGAGCCGAGGAGCCGGCGTTGCGGGTAGAGCAGGTATGACGCAGAGAACGACGTCACTAACAGCGTTGCCAATGACGCGCGCGCTTGGGTGAGACTTATAGAGAACGACGTAACTGACGGCGCAGCCAATGGAGACGTTTATTGAAACATGGGACGAACGGTCTTTCGTTTCGCCTAGCCACATACAGTTTTCGCTGTAAAAAAATGAAAACACTTATAGAGCTGAATTTAAATTTCTCGTTAGGGAATATCGTTAATTGTCGTTGAATTTTTTTACTCCTCGGAACAAACATTACCACCAACTTCCGTTACGACCTGGGTAAGTCCCG
The DNA here is from genome assembly GCF_013339745.2 of Dermacentor silvarum. NCBI lineage: Eukaryota > Metazoa > Arthropoda > Arachnida > Ixodida > Ixodidae > Dermacentor > Dermacentor silvarum. The sequence goes on along the minus strand of NC_051162.1, from coordinate 20,870,217 downwards.
AAAACGGTAAAATGTCGCACAGCGCCTTCGTAGCCTACCAGCTACGACGAAAGGACGTTCGTGCGATCGTGGCGTGAGATTTAAAGCATCAAGTTGCTGTGCTCAGAATCAGAGCTTGGATTGCGCCGTCAGACAATTGAATTTCATTAAAATGCCTGGGATGAGCCAATGAATGCTCCACATTCCAAACTACCAACGCCTACGAGGGCTTTGGAACGACTGATGCATGTGTAAAGCTGCATTGAAAAACGTGCTGAGAATGCGAGAGCACGTCCGTGTGTGCCATAGACGCAGGAACGGAACCTACTAATGAGCGCGTCACGTCAATTATAGGAAATGAGTTGCTTATGCTAGCACAGAGCGCCGATTTGTCCCATATCGAACCGCCTTCGTGGTGGGCCCATGTCGACGGCTTATCAGAACATCATTATCTATCTGGGAATATTTTAGGGGCGAAGCTCCTTATAGCGGCACCCGTTCCGTCCCCGTCGTCGTAGTAGTAGTGTGTAACCAGTCTGAGAAAAATGAGAAAAAAAATTCCGAAGTTGTGTCCGTAGCGCGGAATCGAACCAGGTACCCCTCGCTTCCGAGCGCGCGGCGTTAGCCCACTACGCCACGAAGCGGACATGGACACACGCACCACGATGGCAATAAATACCCAACATTAACGAAAGGCCGCGTTTCTAGCGCGTTTCTAACGCGTTTGTGCTAGCGCGTTACGGCCCGTGTAGGAAGCTGGTGTAAGACGCTGTGGCCTCTCCGCCTTACCTTCAACGAGTTTCGAACGCGCTGCCCAAAGCGGTGGCAAGTCAAGTTCAAGTCGAGGCGCGTTTATGAATACGGGGGGTATACTCTCTCGGCAGTCATGTGATGGCGTCGGCAAACGCGGTGCACGTTCCGGCATGTGTAAATCGCTGCGTAAGACGCTGTGGCCGCTCCCCCTTACTAGAGAGTACTGCACGTTTCTAACGCGTTTGTGCTAGCGTCCCCTTAAGCGGGAGATCCGATGATTCCCTTCGGAGCTTCGCCCACTCATCATCATTCACCCCGTGGATATGCTGTGAATTTTTTTTCAGGTCCCCAAACACGGTTATAGTTGAAAGAAAGGTATGGTTTGTAATTCTTTAATAGGAATCGGTAGAACACGAAAGTGAAACGTGCCTCACAGAATCTGTTGCATGTGTGCAGCGAAAGGCGCACGATTTGCGGGTTGGCGACCATGTTGTAGGTTTGCTTAACGCGCGTCGTCCTGTTGGCGAGAGGCGTTCTGCTGCCGAGTCGCTTCGGCGAAGGTACGAGCATTTCCGTCCTGCTTCGTAGTGTCTTAAGCAGCCAGTTGAGTTGCGACACGCTCAGCTTCAGGAATGCGAGTGGCAGAGTTAGCAGTGTGCGCCGCGAACGCGCGAAGGCGTTCTGCTTCACGCTGGCGTGTCTCTCGCCCGACCAAAGCGAGATTCGTCCGTCAACGTCATTTCCTTTCTACGCCGCTTAGCGCAGCAGTTTTTAAGGCGAAAACCTTATATGTGTCATCGTTCAGTTGACCTTCAGCGTCCTTGAGCGAAAACAGTGTCATCGACTCGAAATCGTACACGATGACGACTCGGTGTATTTCAAAGGTTTTCAAAGGTTTTCGATGAGGCATAGGTGCATCCGCACACGTCAAGGTCATGTAATGCTCAGAGGGAAGGAGCCCCAAACAAATGCTTTTTCACCCCGAAAGCTGTAAATGGCTAGGCGAAACGAAAAACCATTCGTCCCATATGTTTCGCTAAATGTCTCCATTGGCTGCCCCTTCAGTTACGTCGTTCTCTACGTAGCACCCAAGCGCGCGCGCCATTGGCAGCGCCGTTAGTGACGTCATTAGAGAACGCGTTCCCGCCATTGCCACGTTGACGCTGCTTTGCCCGCAACGCCTCCTCCTCGCCTCGCCGTTGTCGCATGCGTTCGATATCTCGAGTTAGCTCGGCGTCGTGGTTAGCAGCATCCACCCGCCATTGGCCCTTGCGTTCCACTAGAAACACAAACATGCAACCAATAATTGAGAAACGCTTCAATACAGCGTCGGGATTAACCCACTGATAAACACCGGGGTCGCACGCTTCACCTTCGCAGGTTAACCATCTGTATGGAGTGCTTGGGTGGTGTTTTTGTTTGTTGCATGTGCTTAGTGTATGCAATATTGCGGAACTTTATATCCCCATCGGTATCTCTTGGATGACTTTACATTCTCGTGTAGTACAACTCCGTGCAACATACACTATAGCGCAGACAAGGCGCAAGTATTGCGCGCCAATATGCTGTAGTCGGATGGATTTACGGCAAATTTCTTCCATTTCGAAGGTAAGTGCCTATAATGAAAATGGAAGTGTATGTATTTGCAATAAGTTCAACCTTTCGATTTAAGATCTGTTCTGAAAGCGGACGCATACCCACCATGGACTATTTTGGCGGGCGCCGCATGACTCTTTGTACGCACGAAATAAATGCGGTACCTTCATGGCTACGATAGACAGCTTACAGCAGAAGTAATTCGGATGCCGTGATCAAACCGGCCGAGGAAACTAATAGTGCGTCCAGGCAAGGCTAACATATTACTCGCAGTTCAAGTGCAAAGTGAGTACAAATGCGTCTATTAAGCTACTGGAGACAATACAGCAAACCTGGACAACCGGGACAATCCGTAATTTTTCGGTACACCCAATGTAAGCTCGGAACGTTTCGGGACAATAAAACTATCGAAAACCGGGTTCAAGCAGCTTAGTAGATGCGTGTGTGCAGCTGACCCCAACATCGGGACATTTTTCGAAACTAGCACATGTCCCCGAAGTGCCAATTATCGTCATGCTGAAAGAACTGAAATGTGTTCAAGTTCCAAGAGCTGAGTTTTGTGTACCTAACCTTCAGTGCTTGAGCCGCTTTAATTTTGGAGATCTCTTGTCTCAGATATGAGGCAAGAGATCACTTATTTGCATGCAACGCGATTATTATACGAGACATAGTTGAGCGAGAGCGAATCAATCGACATCCAGAAGCGCAGCTACGCTGACGTATCGAATCATAGGTACGAAAGAAAAGAGACCCTCTACGTGAAAAAACCTGAGTTGCGCATGGGTCTCAACGATAGGGTCAATAAAAAGTGTCCTTCCTGTGCGTTGTATTTAGTACTATAAAGCACATGCTGCCGAGTCAAATAACACAAGTCGAGGAGGGGATGTTTGAGTGGCTTCTTTTCTGTTTCGCATCGTGGCATCGAATATTCATAAACCTTTCACCGAAGGCCTGGAAAGACGCGATAATTCTACCCTCAGTGCCAAAACAAGTTCAATAGTGAGCGGCTCGCGAAACGGACACACATAGATCGCGAAAGTGTGTCTTTCGACTGCAGTCTATCGCCTTAATTGCGTCGTTTGTTTCAAGGCGATGCGAGGGGTAAAAAAGACACCTGCTTCGTTTGGGGACCTTGATGGCCTCTGAGCTGAGCTGAAGGTCGGGAACTCCCTCCAATCGGTGGCTTCCTAGGCATCAGTGAAGTTGTAGAGAAAACCAACAAAAAGAAAATGATCTCTTACCAAGCACACAACGAAAAGGCGTACAGATGGGTTGCACCAGGACTACATAAATTTCAAATTATGCAGTCCAGAAGGACTGGAGTCCAACAGAATGCTGAAAGTTTCTTCTCTGTAAGGCCATTTCGTCCTAAGCGTAGCACGCTCAGTTGTTGAGCATCGATAATAAGGATAGGCCGTCGGTCGCAGTATGAACAAGCATGCGTGTTGGCACGAGCCATGGCACGCGAGGGCGCGTGCCCCGCGAAACTTGGCTCCTCTGCGAAAAGGCAACTGTAACATCAAAATGCGCGATCGCGCGCCTCTTATCTGATTTCGTTTGGCCTTATGCTGAGTGCACGGCTTTTTAGTGCAGGTGCAGAATTCAGTGACGCTGATGGGATAACTTATGAAATTTCTGCCAGTTAATCAGCTTTCGTTCGCATAAAATAACTATTACTACCGCAGGATGCGCATTATCTATATTTATCCTCGTCTCACTAACATGGTACTTTTTTGACGCTCACTTTTTCGTCAGACTCATATAGGACAAAAGACAATTTTCGCAGTGCCTAAGAGCTATATGGGGAGAACGCCTGCACTGAGATGTTACGCAGCTATACTTGAGGAGGAAGGATGCGCCACCAAGTGTGGACGATGTGTTAGCGGCTGTCATTATCGCGAGACGTTGCGTGATAGACGTGCAACGTGCACGTTGCAAGCGCAATGTACAACACATAAAGCCTCCCAAATAAAAAGAAAGCAAGCGCTGAAGAAGAAGCTTTATCTAGGAACGAAGTATACGATTGTTATACTGAAACACACGTAGGAAACACAAATGGTCTGGTCAGACAATTCTGAAGCTATCCGAACAAAATTATTGCGTTTAAGAAAGAAAATCTATGATAAATTCTATACCATGCATGGCAGGATCCACAAGGTCGATTTGAAAACTTGGCGCAAGAATAGCTTAACAAAAATATTATACAGAACCCACTGACATGTTGGATGCTGTATGAAACGAACTTTAAGTTAAGCGGTTCATTATACCCTTTACAACTGGCGGCGATGCGTATAAATTTCTTTACATTAATGTGAAACGAGTAATCTCGTGAAATGTTAATTTTACCACAACAAAGATCACAAAATTATTGTCATGGTGTGTTTTTCATCGTGCACAAGCTGCGGCAAAATGAACTTCAAATCACGTGGACGCTCAGTGCGAGTATACAGAGTGATGCCACAAGGATGAAAGTAAGAGAGTTAGAAATGGGGTGCGAAAGGCAGGGAGGTTAACCAGACAAAAGTAGTGCATGTAGCTTGCTTAAAGAAGAATTGTGATGGCCAGTGCGTGCACAGAAAAGTACGACATGTGTCAAGCCACATTAAGGGATTCAGTAACTTCTGTGCAACTGTGGGACATACTCATTCTGGAAGATTAGCCAAGAAACAGCACCGAACGGCTAAATCAAAGATAGAAATTCAATGTAAGAATCTCTGAAATATCTTTTACCAACAGATGACCGTTCTAAAGAAATGCTTGTGATTCGAGATTATACCTTTATGCTCAGTTTTTATATAGAAACTAATCTTTGTATTACGCAGAATGAACTCCAGGTCTAATTATACTCCTAGCACCTAGTGTTTTACCAACGTTACCTTAGATTTCGTCATATCCTAAAGATATCTTAGTGTATACATTCAAAATAACTTAAATTGGACAATTCATATAAAGTACGTCATTAACAATGCTAATCGCGTACTCGGGTGCTCACGGCGCAACTTTTCCAAAGCACTGCCTACTTTAAAACTACAGCTTTACAAGATTATAATACACTCTAAACTTGAATATGCATCTGCATTGCGGGATCCCAGCCACGTTAATCTTATTACTTCACTTGAAGCAGCACAAAAACCTTTACCCGTTTCATTCTTTCAAATTATAGCCGTTCCGCGGGTATAACCTCAATGGAAACTAACCTAGCACTTATTCCATTATCGAACCACCGTGAAAGCGCCCGTCTTTCGCTATTTGATAAAACTTTCCATTACACCACACTTCACGGCGACTTCATACTGCGGCCTCAGTACATTTCAAACCACGTCAATCATCGCAATAAGGTAGGAATTGATTCCAGTCACACGAAGTCTTTCTTTCAGTCTTTCATCCCCCGTATATCTCAGGAATTGTACCCATTTCCCTTAAGTGTCGTAGCCATCACCGATAACAAACGTTTTCGGTAAAAAATTACCTTACATTGTATAATCAGGAGAATCATTGTGTTACCAGAACTCACTGCTCTTGTTCGTTTGATTTGCTTTACTATACTCTGTAACCCTGCCCCATTTAATGCAATATAGCCCTGAGGGTATTTTAAATAAATAAATAAATACCAAATAAATGAACAGAAGTGCGAATACTTATAATAAAAGTTAATATATGAATATTTCTTGTTAGAAAACTATTTAACAGAGTAGGAAAACGGAATTGTAGAGACTGCGTGGCTAAATTAGTACGATATTGGAGCAATCTGCAATATTCCAGCATTCTTGTGTTTTATTGTGTAGGCTGTTTTCGAGTTAACTGACTGAGTCGATCAAGAAAATGAGTTTTCTGGTGAGAATATTTGATAAGTAATTTGAAAAACTGATTGTTGTAATTGTCTTCTTCTGTTATTCTAGTAAGTGGTACTACGGTTTAAGCGGTTGGGGAGCGTGTAATAATACGAACTCCTTTTTGTAGCCTACTAAATTTTTAAATATTACCTGCTGTTGTCGTGCCCCAAACATTTACAGAATAATTTGAGAGAGATTAGGAGTTGTACAATAATTGCATATCCTTCTGCGGAAGGTAATCCTTACGTCTGTAAAACATACCAACAAGTGACACAAGCTCTAACATTCCACGACAAACTTTCCGTAAAAATTTCGCCCATACTATTAATTTCACTCTCCACTTCTACACAAGATTTGGTGGAATTCACTTAACTTTTGTGTACAACACTATCGCTTAGGTCTTTAAAATATTATTGATCAAACCATAATCATTTGTCCATATGTCATTTATCGATAATAATAAATTTGCGATGGCACAAAGTGCGGTACTTTATTCTGAAACAACTAAGATACTGGTGTCATCTCCGTATACCACAAGGTTTACCCATATATCAAATTAACGATGTCATTCAAATATATAATAAATAGGAGCAGCCCCAGAATGCTGCCCTGATGCACTCCTGTTTGTAATGGTAGCAAGCCGGATGTATAGCCAATAATGTCAAATATTGCAAGTGCTATTAAAGACAAGATTTAGTTATATTCAACGCCGAGACCCGTATACAACAATATACAAGTTTTTGAGTTATTTCTTTTCTATTTAAGTAATCAAGTGCTTTTGCAAAGTCTGAATACACCCACCACGAATTTACTATTGTCTATGTTCCTTAATATGTATTCTTTTCGGTCGACCGAGGCAATTTACGTAGAGCGGTGTCGGCGGAAACCGTATTGTGCATCTGTTATAACGTTCTTTTTTTTTAAAGAAATCTGTAAGGCGTGTTAGAATTGGTTTTTCTAGAGACTTCCGGAAAACTGCCAGGATGTAGATCGGGTGGTAACTACCGCAAATTTATTTGCCGTCGCTGAATGAACAACTAATGTATAAACCTGTGCAAGTGATCAGTTCTGTCTTTATACCACATTCTCGCTTGGAAACGCTTCAAAACGAAGATACTCGGATATAAAAATTTGGTTGCTTTTTTTTTTGCCACCAGTAAAAAGTGTATTGATTGTGAAGCTAATGTAGATAAATTCAAAGCAGTGTTACAAGACAAATAGAGAATATCTACAAAATACATTGCAACCGTGTCCATACGCAGCTGTAATTGCGCAGTACACTTTAGAGAGTATCATGCGCTATTTGCTAGAGTGAACATGCACGAGTGAGAGGGAACGAGCAACTTCTTTTCGGGAACAAGATAAGTGCGGGTCATATTCGTTTGGGGAAGTTGCACCTCCCAGAGAATACTGGAAAGGCTGAGCTTTTCCTCCTTGCCTTACCTATCCGAATTTATACGTCTTTTCGTACAACGCGTGCAACGTTGACGAGGCTACAAATACTATTTGCAGTGATTTAGTTCGCACCAGCAAATAGTTCACTGTTTTTGAGACCAACAGTCATTGATACAGATTCAGTAGTAAGTGAAAACACTTTTTAAAAGAAACAAACCATGTAATTATATCGGCTACATATACATTGTTTTAGAACAATCTTTGTGTCGCTGTTTTTCTTTACAGATTTTATTTATTTGCAACCCGGCGCGGCAAGTGTATCACGTGCTTACTCGCGCAAGAAAACGCCATTAGCGCTAAGCGGAACGTAAACGGAACGCTTGGTGTTATCAGTTTCGGTGAATGAACTTCTTGTGTAGCTTCTACAGCGTTGTACGCTGAGCATGAAAGATACAATAGTCACTTCACTTAACTAAAGCAGGCTTTTAGCTCCCTACTGTTGAACTAGTTCAACTTTTCTCAATTTGGGCTACCTCAGTAATATGCCTCTTGCTATCCTCCAAGGAAATGACGCGACATAAGTCCTATCCTGAAAACATGACAAGCCGAGCGCTAGAATACAGCCAATGAAGACAAAGCAGACGTGCTCAATCATTATCATTACATTCAGAAGGACAAAACTTAAATTTAGTGCCAGCACCACAACTTGGAAGGAACCGTGCTAGAATACGAAGGTGCTGACGCCAGCTCTATTCAGTACACATATGTGTAGCGTGTGTTAGCCAATCATGTCACAAGCTGGTGCGATTGCTGTCTCCTGTCGCTAGTGCGATTGCTGTTGAATCGGCCGAGTGGCTGAGAGGAAGAATCGTGAACTGACTGCCAATCTGTTGGTCGTCCGTTCGAAACCTCAAACGCCGAAACCTCAGAAAGTGTAACACAAACGTCATTTGTGTTGAACTTTTTGTTCCTTCTGGTTTTCTTGTAAGCACACATGTCTTTGAGTGACATAAATTCTTACCAATTTGCCCTACTCCTAATTGTTCTAAGCGGAAAGAGCTTATCACCGAACTGTAAATATGGACGCGTACAGAAATTCGCAGAACGTCTGCTAAGTTATGCGAAGATTCCTACAGAAATTTGAGAAAAATTGATGGCGTGAATTGTGCGATATGTACTCATCCGTGGCGTCAGTTTCTTGATTAATGATGTTTAATATGCTGTAAATGGCCCTATTGTTGTGACACAACAATTTTGTGTGCTTGCAATTACCAGATGTACTTAGGAAGTAGTAATCAATGACAAATTTTCAAACTTACACTTCTATCCAACATTTCTACTTCTTCGAATGAGTTTCAGTACCTCAGCTCAAGTTGCAAAACACAAAGTGTGTTTGGAGTTGCACCATGGCTAAGGATTATCTGTGAGTGAGCTCAGATATGTGCTTGCGTCTAATAAGAAAGACTGCGGCTTACGCGGATTATACTAAGTACGATATGTTGCAAAGCATAGGTTTCATTCGTTGATTGGCACCATTGGAATGGTTCAACGACTTGAGGATAAAGGAGTATGCCCGTGATCCTTGAAAAAAAGGTTAAGTGGTGACTGTAGTATAGTCCCATCAAACTCCTCTTTTCCTTGACTCTTTTCCACCTTAAATCTGACGATGTACTTATGTAAGGTGACGCAGAAAAAAACGTTAATGTTTCGCCCGACAGGAGAACCATTGATTGCGATATCAAATTATTGGACAACTATAAGAAGTAAAATTAGTGGGTTTTTTTTAATAAAATGCTGCAAATATTCCCTTACTAACTAAATTAACTACCACGTTGTAATAGCTCATTCGATGGCCGTGGAGACTCGCTTTCAGAACGCTGGAGTGATGAATACCTGGAGCAGCGGCGAGCGCACTCCGCTTCGTGCCGCCTTTCGCTTCAACGCGAACTATGCGCGTGAGAACACAGCACACAAGAAGTCATCAGCGATCTCCTGTCAGCTAGCCTTCAAATCCAGCGCAGATTGTCTCCAAGATAGGACGCGCGCGTCCTCAGGAGTAGAAGAGGATATGCGCACTAATTGTCCCCATTCTCCCCTCCCCTCCCCTTCCTCCTAGTGTGCGCAGCATCCCCGCGTTCTTCCCTTCTGAGCGCAAGAAGACCCTGCCCCAGGAAGACACCATACTTTCGACTCACCCTTGCAAGCTTTCGCTCCTACCTACAGCATACGGCACGCCGTCGCGATGTTATCGTACTTGGACTTTGTACAGAACATCACGGCGTTGCCGAAGGCTGAAATTTGCCCGGAGTGTCTATATAACTCCAATCACAATAATTATTCACACAAAGGCGGTGTGAGCACACACAAGCAATTACCGATCACATGACTAGATTTCAAAGGCTGCGGCGCACAATGGATGCAATTCTGGACATTTTGTTATCGCTACTGTTCAAGAACAAGCCAGAGAAAATGTCACAAAAGTGGTGATTTTGGACACATAAACGAGCCTCGGACATTGTCGGCAATACACATGTATTTTGTGACCTGTCGCAACTAAGAGTGTCAGAACGGACGCTACTATGGGTGTATTTGTTAAACGGCAGGACACTATTCATTCAGTTAAACGAAGATAAAAACTGTCACCATAATTTTAGTCAAGGAGACCCACAAGGCCGTGCGTAATGTGCGTTTCTGTAAGTTTTGTGGTTATTTACCACGGAGACGTCTACCTCCTCAACATTACTCGCTATTGTATGTAGAAGATATCGGTATCTGTTCCTCTGTATTTGGGCCCTTAGTGCAAACCTTGCTCAATAAACGTCGCAGCAAGACCTAAAGATGTAACTGTTCCATACGAAGAGGATCGCAAAAAGCTGGGCATTAAGGAGACTTGTCCGCGCCCCCTCCACGCCCCCCCCCCCCCCCGCGTGTGTCCCATGTGCCAGCGAATGAATGACGAGGATGCTGTTTGCCGGTGCACATTTGAATACGTAAACCAATTAGCAGAAAACAGGGTGTGGTCTACAGTTTCCCCAGCTCGTGTGGTGCCAGTTACTCAAAGTGGCAATATCAAGAGAGCACGCGTACAACGTGAGTTCATCTGCTGCACTAGGCCACCTGGCAGCAAATTGGCGTAGCTGTGGTTACAACGCCGTATTTAAACAGATGCGTGTCCACAGCAAAAAAGACTGACACAGTAACCCGTGTCACCCTTCCGGCCGCAGCGATATACCAGAGCAGTAGTTCGATGGTATATATATATATATATATATATATATATATATATATATATATATATATATATATATATATTGGAACAACTGTATTGCCGCGGGTTTGTGCCAGTGAGGACAAGGTTGAAGTAGCGCGGGCTTTTAGGTTAAGCGTGGAGACGAAGAAGACGTTGTTGGTTTTTCTTGGCGACTGATAAAGTCCCTTTGTTGGTGCTGCTCCGCCTCCTCGTCGATCCCACGTCGTTACACTGGTGGAGGTGCTGGGTATTCTCCATCCTTCATGTTTGGCACCCCTTCGCGGAGCCAACGATCGAGCCCGGAATCGCCATTGCGCATCGAAACACCGGTCCACCGGTTCAGTCGCCGCCTACTAGGCCTAGCGCCCGAGTCCGGTCCCCTGCAAGAAACCTCAAGAAATCATTCGCCCCCTGCAACTACCATGACCACAGCGGCTCCAACGCAAGTAACCCTGCAGAACCCTATGGTTCCGGAGAGCTTTCATGGTGAAGGCGTCCAAGATTGGCTTGATCAGTTCGAGCGCGCCGCCCAATACCCAAGCTTTCCTGCCAACTACTATTCTCCGTATGACGGTCGACGCGCCTACGACGCTCCTGTGAACGACCTGCCGCAAAATACGACGACTCCCCGATCACGTTCTCCTTCGCCATCACCTGCGCTCTACAATTCACCGACTCGTCGCTGTTTTGCCGACGTCACTAGGGGCAGGTCTCCTAGCCCGCGACGGGGAAACTAGACGCAGCGACCTCCGGGGGTGAGGTTTCCAGTACTCGAAGTTCGCCATATCCCCCATCATCGACGTATGACGATGTAAAGACTCCCACGAATGCAACGACGAATACGGCGAAGACGGCGAATGCAACGACGAATACGACGGACTCAAGTACGAAAGACGTAACTGACGTCGACAGCGCCGACCTCATCGTTCGCATTGACAGCCACCAAGTAGCCGCTCTTGTTGACACTGGCTCAATTTTTTCAATTATAAGCACACAGCTTGCAGACAAACTAAGGAAGGTGAAGACGCCATGGCACGGACCCAGCATACGAACCGCCCGAGGTCAGTTGTCGGGAAATGTACCTGTCGGGAACCTGTCGGGAAATGTACAGCCCGACTCTTAATCGCCGGTTCAACCTTCGTCGCCACCCTCTTCATTCTTTCTGAGTGTTGCAATGAACTTAAATTGGGGATGGAATTGCTGCGTGAGTACGGTGCCATGATTAACATCCGCGACAGAAGCGTCACGTTTGCAATGAACTCGGATAATGTCACGCATGAGGAGCATCCACAACGTCGCTTACCTATAGCTGCAGACGAAGTAACACTTTTGCCGCGGAGTAGCTCTCTCGTACCCGTGCACTGTGACAGCCTGCAGAATGGGACTGGAGTCGCTGAACGCATCAATGCGCTAGCACTGAATTGCGGCATATCCATTGCCAGAGCACTTATTAATGTAATCGAGGGAAGCGCCGAACTCTTGCTGACGAATTTTAGTAAGGAGCGTCCACACATTGTAAGAGGCACTGCTGTCGCTTATTTCGAAGAAGTAATACCCATAGAAGACTGCCACTTAGCGCAAGAGACGACATCTACGATCCCCACAGCTGCGCCTATTGTAGACGTTAGTTCGACGTTAACGGCCGCTGAGCGAGACCGTCTTCTTGAGCTCATAAACCAGTACCAGGGCTGTTTCTCATCTGCGTCAAGAGTTGGTCAAACGCCACTTACCAAACATCACATCATTACTGATGTCGACGCCCGACCTATTCGACAAAACCCTTATCGCGTGGCCCCAAAGGAACGCGAGGCAATCCAAAGACAAGTGAAGACGATGCTGGAAGATAGCGTTATTCGACCATCTAATAGTCCTTGGGCGTCACCTGTAGTTTCAGTGAAAAAGAAGGACGGTAGCTTGCGCTTCTGCGTAGACTATCGGAAGCTCAATCAGGTCACAAAGAAGGACGTTTATCCACTGCCACGTATTGATGATTCCTTGGACAGGTTGCGAAACGCGTGCTACTTTTCCTCAATGGACTTGTAAAGCGGTTATTGGCAGATCGAAGTGGATGAGAGAGACCCTGAGAAAACCGTGTTTGTGACGCCTGACGGACTTTACGAATTTCAGGTACTCACCTTCGGTTTGTGTTCAGCATCAGCAAGATTTCAGCGTCTAATGGACACTGTGCTCTCTGGACTCAAATGGCAAACATGCCTGGTGTACCTGGATGACGTGATTGTCTTTTCCGCAACGTTCGACGAACACTTACGAAGGCTGAAAACTGTTTTTGAAGCAATACGACCTGCCGGTCTCACATTGAAGCCTGAAAAGTGCCATTTTGGTTTTCAAGAGCTCCAGTTCCTCGGTCACGTCGTCAGTAACCAAGGAGTCCGACCTGATCCGGATGAAATTGCTGCCGTCGCTAATTTCCCGACCCCATCAGACAAAAAGGCCGTGCGACGTTTTCTCGGACTATGTGCATATTACAGGCGGTTTATTGCGAATTTCTCACGCATCGCGTGGCCGTTAACACAGCTCACCAGAGAAGACATACCTTTCACTTGGGGCGAAGACCAGCAGCGGGCATTTCACGAGCTCCGGCAACGTATGCAAGCGCCTCCCATGCTTGTACACTTCGATGAAGACGCCCCGACGATATTGCACACAGACGCTAGTAATGTCGGTCTAGGGGTGGTGCTCGTACAATGGCAGGACGACAGCGAAAAGGTGATTGCTTACGCCAGCATGACACTGTCCCGTGCGGAGGCTAACTACTTCACCACTTAAAAAGAATGCCTCGCAATGGTATGGGCAGTTCTGAAATTTCGTCCGTATTTGTACGGTCGGTCTTTCACCGTTATTAGCGATCACCATTCGCTCTGCTGGCTCATTGATTTGAAAGATCCTTCCGGCCGGCTTGCAGGTTGGCGTCTTCGACTCCAAGAGTTCGACTTTACTGTCGCATACAAGTCCGGAAAACGGCACGCAGACGCCGACTGCCTTTCTCAGTCTCCTGTTGAGACGGCAGCACAAGACGATGACGACACAGTCTTTCTGGGACTCGTGGACACTGCCGATCTTTCACGCCAGCAACGGGATGACATTGAATTGCGGCCGCTGATTGAGAACCTGGAAGGACGAACCAACAGCATGCCGAGGCTATTTACAAGAGGGTTGGCGTCGTACTGCTTGCGCCGCAACATACTCTACAAGAAGAACTTCTCCCCTAGCGGCAGCAACTACTTACTCGTTGTTCCCTCATCGCTTCGACGTGAAATCTTGCACGCCTGCCACAACGAGCCGACCGCTGGGCACTTGGGCTACACTCGCACATTGGCACGGATTCGGCAGAATTACTACTGGCTGAGACTTGCTGCGGTCGTTAAGCATTATGTGCAGACATGTCTGGATTGCCAGCGCCGCAAACCGCCGTCCGTCAAGCCAGCCGGTCTTCTGCACCCTGTTCAAGTACCTGCCACATCATTTGCACAAGTAGGCATGGATTTTCTGGGCCCCATCCCAACGTCTACTACCGGCAACAGGTGGATAATCGTCGCCACGGATTATCTCACTAGATATGCCGAGACAAGTGCTCTGTGACGGGGAACAGCCGATGAGGCGGCGCAATTTTTTCTTGAATCCATCGTTTTAAGACATGGCGCTCCGGCAGTAGTCATCACGGACAGAGGTACTGCGTTCATGGCCAAGTTTTTGGACATCGTTCTGCGTTTAAGTGCCTGTGAAGTGCCTGTGCCTGTGTGTGAAGACCACGGCCTATCACCCTCAAACAAACGGGCTGACGGAACGACTCAACAGTACACTGGCTGACATGATAAGCATGTACGTCGATGTAGAGCACAAGAACTGGGACGAGGTTCTACCATATGTCATCTTCGCGTACAATACGCCTCGTCAAGAGACCACTCGCAAGACACCCTTCAGCATTGTGTACGGCCCTGAGGTTACGACAACATTAGACGCAATGCTCCCTCATGAATTTGATGACAGTGAGACGGGTGCTGAAGAGAACACACAGCGAGCAGAAGCAGCTAGGCAGCTTGCGCGTTGGCGAATCCACGAACAACAGGAATGTGACGCCAGACGCTACAATCTTCGGCACAGACCCGTAACATACAACATCGGCGACAAAGTTGGGTCTGGACACCTATTCGTCGGCGTGGGCTCTCTGAAAAGCTCCTGCGCAGATACTTCGGGCCCTACATAGTTCTTCGACGCATCAGTGACGTCACCTACGAAGTCGTTCAGGAGGGCTCTCACTGTTCAAAGCGCCGATGGCATTTACCCGAGGTCGCTCACGTGCTTCGTATGAAGCCGTACTATGAAGACTGTGCAGTTTTTTTTCTTTATCGCAGTTTGCCAAGCCTATGTCATCGGGACGATGATTTTTTTCTATGGGGGGGGGGGGAGCCAATGGAACAACTATATTGCCGCGGGTATGTGCCAGTGGGGACAAGGTTGAAGTAGCGCGGGCTTTTAGGTTAAGCGTGGAGACGAAGAAGACGTTGGTTTTTCTTGGCGACTGATAAAGTGTCTTTGTTGGTGCTGCTCCGCGTCCTCGTCGATCCCACGTCGTTACAATATATGTATATATTAGCACGTAGAACAACGTGATTTAGGTTAGCAAGCTCCTTTTTGGGGATTTTTTTCTAAATATTTGCTTTGCTTTCCTTTCCACTGCGGTATATGTTTTGCTTCTATTCATTAAAAAAGTTATTGAGCGGTGTTATCGCTCCTTTAATTTTTGTCGAGCACAGTTATGCAGGCCGAACCTGTCGATATGCACCATCTAGCCCAGCAAAACACCGTGGTAACTTTTTATGGTGACTTTTATGAGACCGCCATTATGCCTTGAGAGTCAACCTGTGAACATTTTAAAACTGCACAGATTGACTGATGTTATACATTACAGACAAACTCCTTGAAACTCTTGTGTTAAAGGCATTGACGAATGATTAAAATTATCTAATAAACGTTCTTCGCAGCGTTTCAGGCCCGACATGGGGAGGGTTAGTTTTATCGCTCCTAAAGATACAAACATGATGCACTTATAAAGCAAGATATAACATACTTTTCACCATTTCTAATGGCCTCTCCCACTCACCTGAAGATTGGCTTCCTCGATAAATAGCTACGAATCTTAGAGTACGCTAAGACATTCCTTAAACAACCTCAAGTTTCTCACTAATTAAAAAAGCACGTTAGCGTTCATTTCCTACTATGAAGACGGTCGAAAGCTGTCACCACTTCTTTCATGTCTATTTGCAGCAATAACTACTGTGCTTATTGATAGGGAGAGCTTGCATCAATACTGTGATTCAGGGGCACAGAAATATTCAGCCAAAACACAATTTTTGGACCTGACAGGTCTCCTATCCTGCACGGCGACTTGTTGATCCAGAAATTGAATTTTCTGTTGAAGGAATCATTTGCAAACGAGACAAGCTGAGTTTAGCAGCGCAACAACTGTTATTCTGTACAGTTGTAGAACAACTCTACTGTACCGTACTGTTCAACAACAACTATACTATGTGACTGTACAACTGTAGTTATTCCAGATTTAATCAGATAGCCTGAATACATTGAAGTATACACATATACATTGGTCAGTCAAATTCATCTACGGCCACATGTGTCATTCCAGAATGAAACCAAATGTAGACCTTCAAGTAGTCTCACACAACATCATAATCTGCAGCTGAACTTCTTGCAATATTTCCTGTGTACTATACGTAAATTCAATGTAAGGAGTTATGAAAATGGGTCATCCTATGTCATTGACAGGCAGCTTCATCGTCACATCATAGCGAGAACGGAATACGGCTTTAGTTCCCGAAACTCTGAAGGAACTCGCGAAAATAAAGATAATCGCAGAATAATGTTCCAGTGGGTACTTGGCCACTGTAATATCCACGATAATGTTGCAGTTGACTATGCAGGAAGAAAGCGCATGTAAACAACGTGATATCAGAACTTCCTCTCACATAAGGCGAAGCATAGCATACATTCAAGCAGAAGTTAGCCCGTGGTTTAGAGCGACAAGGTTTGGATCAGAATTCGACATCCTCCAATTTATTTTACAGTGACGCTTGGTGCGAATTCAATATTCCGCGCGCATCGGATATAAGCAGAGACGTTGAAACGTTGCTTAACTGTGTTCGGCTGGGTAACACGTTCACAGAACCCTTTTTGCACACAATTATACGCGCTGATAGCCCGCAATGCACTTGTGGCTACTTGGATCGGGATACAAGTCCTCTTCTGCTAGAATGCCTGCAACACGACTCACGCACAAAGGCAACCTTTAATACATGATTTAATGACATTGTGCCGCCGGCCCTTCAGACAAAAAATGTTCCTGTCATCATGACCAACATATTCATTGCAAAAGTAAGCATGAATGGTGCACCAGAATTTTCTGGTAGCGAGTGATATTCTTGACAAACAGTGTGCTAGATGTTTACCATCGATTGTGTGCTCAGTACATGTGCTTTATTTGGCGTGAGTTTAATTCTGTGCCTCACTTCATGTGTGTCACTGCAAACGTATTCTATCTGGCTTCCGTGCAATGACTTTAGTGCACTTATTTGGCTGGACATTGTGTTTTAGTGCATTATTTATGGGAATCTTTTTGCGAGCTGTCTATAACTTTATTATTTGACGACTTTAGGAGTGAGTGCGTTTCACTTTATAATGTGGCTTGACTTTAAAACTAATTGCGTATAATAACTCACTTATATCTGTTCAGTTTAAGTTTGCCTTTGTTTTTATGTGATTTTTTGTACACGTGGCCCTCATTATTTGCATTTTTATATAAGAAAATTCTTAAAAAGCACCAGGGCCCTCTTGGCTCGTACATAATTTCTGTGTAAATTTCTCTGATATAAACGCTTCTGGCGTAAAGAAAGTGTTATTTTCAAAATTCTGCCCAAAATTTGATATTCTAGTATAAGACAGAATGCGATTGTCAAAAAAGGTTGAGTAAAGCTGACAGTGAGCTCTCAAAGTAGCTATACGCTAAGGTAGTCAGACCTGGAAGGATAAGTACATTTCCAAATTTTCGTGTGGATTTCTCTATTTGTAAATTATACTTGGAGAAACGTAGAAAATGGTTTACTCACGCTTTATGAGCCGCAGTGAAGGCGTTTCTAAGTTGCCTTGCCTGTATATAGGATGGGTAACTGGCGCAAGTGTACATGACTGAAGACATAGCTGGCATAACAGTCAGCCGATCTGCAAAGGAAAACAGCCGCTGTGCTTCGTTTTCATTGGCTGTTTCAAAGGAAGCAAAAAGTAAAGCACCCACGACCTGACAAGGCCCGTAGGAACCCGGGTCATTAAAGAAGCTGGAATTCCATTCCAAGATTTCTTGTTCTGCGCACTCGTGTTTCTTACTTCTTCCGGATGCAATATCTAACAGGGTTCATGACTCGCTTCATTTTACGAAACTCTGCTTCGCTGGACCAATCTTTATTTATCAGGCGGAGTAATTCCTAGAGCGTACAATTTTGCAATAAATCTCAATTTTTCTTTTTGAAAAGTTCGAATCGTTGTAGGAGTGCAAACCTCCGCTACTGGAAAGCTAATCTTAAGCTAGCGAGGCAGTTCGCTGCGCGCAGAAGCAGACTGGGGGAAAGGCCCGCGCATCGTTTATTCCGCACGCCTCGCGCCCGTTACTCGTATTTGCGTTGAGTAGTTATTTATCCGGCCCTTTACGATTCGCTTCTTGTACGCGGCAGAGGCGCTTCTTCATCAGTGTTCGGTGCCAAGACATGGATCTTACTATCTTGCAGTGGCACGTACTTGTCGCAGCCGCGAAAGAAACCCGTCGGCTTGGGCCTTTGTGCCTGTTCGAACACCGCTGGCTGATAAGGCCCAAGTTGAATCCGCGGGGCGCCCCGAGGTGCACCCAGCTATGTCGTAGACAGTCCTCGCAACAGCGAGCATAAAATTTAGCAACTTGGAGGTGAATCGGTCAGCGGCGGCAGATGACAGCCCGCTTCCTATCACGTTCGACACAAGGCCGCCACGTTATGGCCATCACGTGCGCCGTGTACCGAGACGTCGTGGTCAAACGAAGCGAGCTTCCGTGGCGCCCAGTGATAGAGTAGGGAACGAAATGGGATGTAACTCATGTAAGAATCATCGATGCCGCGCAGATATGCATGGTATGCCACGCGAAACACTGGCTCGTGCTTGTCGGAAAGTAGCCGCTGATCTTGCGCGTACGGAGAGGCGAGATTATTCCTGCTCTAGCTACTTTGTTGCGACTATAAGGGCCCCGTACGCGCCGTTCAGACTATTAATGAGGAACTTTTACTATGATTTGCATGTGTTTTTACTTTCGTTCAGAAGTTATCTGAGGAATTTTCATTCAGTCGACTTAAGCTCTCCACAGAGAAGCGTCGTTTTACGATTTCTGAAGGAGGCATTACTATCTCCGAATTATTTGCTCCTCGCACGCATCAACAACCACTCGCGATTCAGAGACGCTTAGTTGAACCCCTCCTGCACACGTCATGGCTCCCACTACGGCCACTTGCGCCCGTACGCTTCCGCGTAAGCATTTGCTATTTGCCATGACCGGTCGTAAGTTCAAGCTGCTCGCATAGTAGTGTGGAACTGATTACGGGTATCAGAGACGCTGGAAGAATGTTAAGTACGCGAGAATGCAAACAAGCCGGGAATATTCACTGATAAAGCTCTCGCAGCTGAATACAGCCCGTACGCATCCTACATAGCCGTAGCCATTCGGCACATTTCGGGCGGTTTCCCGTTTTGCAGGAATGTTTCACAGGCCTTCTGCCTAGGAGTATTACCTTGGCGCTGGATGTGTTAAAAGACGCGCACGACGTCCAGATTACGAGATTGCTTGAGTTAGCTGTTCACTTACTACCGGAGTGTAAAATATCAGCGTTTAGAGAAAAGGTCCGCAACATCGCCGTGGTCTACGTGAAGTGGTCCGCCAATGGAAGGATGCTAGGAGCGTCCACTTTGGAACGGGAACAGGGGAGGTATGCCACCAAGCTCGCGTTGTTATATTGCCTGTCATCAATAAAAATAAAACACGAAGAATTTGCATCACCATACCTTCTGAACCATTATTGGTAACTTTGTTTTGGAACGTCTCCGTTTGTCGTTTCCCTACTTTTCTTCCGCTAATCTTCCAATCGCCGCCTACTAATCTCTATTGTGGATATCTTTACTTTCCCCCTGCTCTCACTGAACCCAAGGGCTTCAAGGTCAGAGGGTCAAAATCGAACCTTGAGCATATATCTTCACACTATAATAGAACATGCTCCATCGTTTCCCTTGCTTTACCTCAGCAAGCACATGCTTCTTCGCTATTGTACCTCGCTTTATAACTGCGTGTTATAAAGCATACTGATCTTGCTTCGAAATGTAAGGAGCTTCAGTTTGAGTTATCGTAAATTGTTTATTTCCTGATTTCATTTTTTCCTCTTCAGTATGGAACTCATGGAATGTTTATTTTCACCCGCCGCAGTAACTCATTGGCCAAGGCGCTGCGCTGCTGAGCACGAGGTCGCGGGATCGAATCCCAGCCGCGGTGGCCGCATTTCGATGGAGGTGAAAGTGCAAAAACGCCCGTGTGCTTGCGTTGTAGTGCACGCTAAAGAAACCCAGGGGGTAAAAATTATTCCTGAACTAAGACGGGTATTCCCCCTCCCGCACCCTTCCTTATGCAGAGCGCAGGCAGTGAGCCTTCGACTTTTACAAGCCCGTGCGTATCCTAACCTTGCGGTTCTTCACGCTATAGACCCTGAAAGGTATCCCAGTGCGGACTGCCCTGCCTGTGGACTAACGGCAACATTTAAACATGTGTTGTGGGAGTGTGAAGCCATCGGCTCCGCCTTCAGCGAGGATAGGTGGGCTGCGCTTTTAGGCAACCCCGAACTCAACGACCAAACCCTGGCCTTCCAGAGTGCCCGCGATCGGGCCGTCAAGCTTGGCTTGCCGGTCCCTACGTGGGACTAGCCGGGTGGCGCGGGGTGTCCCCTGCGTCTTCTCTGGACCTCAGTAAAGCTATTTCACTCACTGACTCACCTTACACTACGGCGTGCCTCATATTCAGAACTGGTTCTGGCACGTAAAACCCCATGAATAAATTGCCGCCACCCATGAGATTATCGCAGCTTCTCTGACCTTGTGCTTGACATTCTTTGTTGCCATGTTACTTGCTATACCGGTCGCGTACTGGCTGATAAACTTCCTAGTTCTTTTCCTCCAGTGTGAATCTATGTTTTTCTTGTACAAATATTTGAACACTCTCCCAGCCCATTTAGTTCCTGCCATATTCCTCAGTCATTGTTCATAATCAATTTTACTCGGCGCTTCCCTCACTTCAAATCTTGTCCAGCTCATATTAGCCTACAGAGCTTCCTTTGTAGCCTTCCCAAGAGCGCCCAATGCGAGGCGTCCCACTGACCTTTGGTAGCCATCGAGTCCTGATTGTACCGCGGACTGAGATCCTGCGCCATCTGCTTTATCATAATCTCAATTCCGGAAGCGTCCGTTGGAATGGAAAGGGAAAAACTTTCTTGAGGTCCTTCGGAACGTGCACTAGCACTTAGCGGGCCGCTCCCACGTCGGGGCAGAAAGGCCTAGCCTCTCCGCCACGTCGCGGGCCCGTTGGACTGCCCGTAGTTGTGCTTCAAAATCCGGACTGCGTAGAGCAGCCTCCCACTTGTACGACGTAACGTCTTCGTCACCCCGTAACGCGGGGCACCGCCAGAGCATGTGATCTAAGTTGGCGAAGTCTGAGCAAAGCGCGAAAGTGTTTGACGCTTGAATTTCGGGGTACATCCTGTGTAAAAGTGCGGGGCTAGGCTATGCCCCGACCTGCACGAGTCTCCGTTGGTCAGTAATATTTATGTTCGCGTGCTAAATGATCTCACTAACAACAGCCACCGTAATCGTCAACAAAAAACATCGGAGCAGCATTTCGCTCACCGGATACAATCCCCTCCAAGCGGAAGAATTCATGCCACTACGCTCAAGATAATTAATCAAAAGCCGCCAACCAGATCAGTCATAATCATCTGGGCGCCAGCTCATCACGGCATTCCTGGCAACGAGGTCGCCAACCACGTGGCTCGAGATTTGACCCACCGAGCCGACGCCGAGGAATCTGAACCGGAGCGTATGCACCCTCTAGTGTCATACCAAGACATCACACAACACTACAAGCTAACCCGAAGAGCATATGCACCCCCACACAAGTCACTACCTAGAGAGCAGGAGCGATTCCTCCGAGCTCTACAGGTTAACACATTCCCCCACCCAACCAGAAACCACCTCATAGCCCCTACACAATTCTCTCCGCAATGCCGCTTCTGCGCAGAGCCCGGGTCCCTCAGGCACATAGTAGGGGGCTGCAGAGAGGCACCACTCAATCCTCCGAACTCCTACCACACCAACGAGCTTTGGCAGAGAGCCTTGGCCAGCTCCGACCTCGAAGATCAGCAACGGCTGATTGCGAGGGCCCAGGACGCGGCCCGAGCTCAAGGCATTCTGGAATGAGGACGCCTCTCCAAAGCTGCATTTAGACATTAAAGATGTTTATTCTCTCTCTCTCTCACTCACTAACAATACGTATGTCTATTGCGGTGAAGCTTAGATCAGCCATTGCGGAATGCACATAATCGTAGAAAAAGAACCTTGCGCTTACCACAGCTCCGTACTTCTTAAAATTTTGCAGTGTGATCACATTTTACAGCATTGATCGGTCATTGTAACACATGGCATTGTTACTTGCCCAGTTTGTTAAGAAAGGACTGCGAACTTGTCTACCTCTCTGATGCACCCCAAGTAATTTTTGGAAGCATATCTCGAAGTCCATCTTCTGCCTTATTACAGACGACAGAAGTGACATCGCCGTCGTATTTTTTTGCATTAGTTAGACATATAACGCTGCAGTTTCGCCCTAAAGGCGAAACATCGATTGCGATAGCAAATTAGTAGACAGCTATACGAAGTAAGGATAGTAGCTTTATTGACCATGTAAACTTGGAAATATTTGCTTACTAACTAAACATGTATGGTCTAAGCGCGCATAGGTAAACATGAACACATCACACTCGATGACGGCGTACACTCGCTCTCAAAACGCTGGCGTGAGCTAGCGCGTCAGAAGCAGCCAGCGAATTAAGTGACCTTCGCGGTGTTTATCGCTTCAACGGAAACTGAGTGGTAGAACACCGCACGCACAAAAGTATGAGCCGCCTGCAGACCGCTGTCAAGATAAGGTGCGCAAGACCGCGGGCGGCCGCGCAAAGTACGCAGTTATTGCCGTAGTACTACGCCGCCGCCCCCCTCTCTCCAGCGCTGCCTCCCTCCCTGCGCGTGCGAGATCGACCCACGATCGTCAGTTCCCCATGCGCGCGGTCGCGAAATGCGCAGTTGCTGTCCGAGAGCAACTCCGCCGCCCCCTCCCTCCCTCCCTCCCTCCCTTACCCCCAAGGCCTTTACTCACGACGGGAGGCGGCGCGTTTCCTGTCAGCTTACCTCTCTTGCGCGTGCCAGATTAAGCCGCGATCGCCGGCTCCCCTCGCGCGCTTTCACTCGCACGACTCGCGGCGACGGTGTCATCGCCCTTGGACTTTACAAAGAACATCACTGTGATGGCGATGGCGACGGCAGAATTGAGCTTGGAGTGTCCATATAATTTATTTATACATATTGCAGCAAACTTTCGCTATAGCAGGAGTAGGAAAAGAATAATGAATTATACATTTACATGTTGTTTAATTATAAATATACATATAATTGCTGTCACAATAACAGTTGTTTAAATAATTCTTGGTAATTGTCTCTACATAATAAAAGTACTCTAAGTTGCCCAAGGAGACCCTGAACAATACTAATTTAGTCTTTTCCCCGTAAAGTAATCGTGCATTTTTTAGGGCTTGACAAAGGTTTTTTGAAACAACCTGTATAGTGTAGGTATCTAAAGCACCTGCATAGTGCTCTCGTGCGAAGCCTAAGTGGAGCAAGCTCGCTGGAACTGGAACTATGCGGAGGTGGAATTGGCACCAGGTGACGGCACCTCATCAAAGAGTGGCGCTAGTAAACGCGGTAGTAACGGCAGTAGGCGCGAATTAGAGTTTTGTATAGCCACCTATACTGGCACTGTAGATGCGCTCGTTAACTGCTCTGTTCTCTGGAGAATTCCGCAATGAAACGTCAGAACGATTTCTAAATATTCCTACTGCAAAAGTATACACGTTGAAGCGGATCATTTCTTTATTCCAGCAAGTAGCTTTCTAGAAAAGTTTGTGTATTCGCTTACTTTGATAATCATCGTGCATGATTTCTGCACAATTTATGTAGCGTTTAGTAAGTTCTACCAGGATACCTTCACCTAGCAACACTCCAAGGAACATGTGCGTTTGATCCGCTTAGATTTCTTTCTTTTATTGCGATAGCAATTATATTGTTACGGTTTATACCCGTGACAATATGGACACTCCAATAACATTTCCGCCGTCGCAGTGATGTTCCGTATTAAGTCCAAGCATGATAATATCGTCGCCGCGCGCCGTAGAGTATTGTATGCGCGTGTGAAAGTTAGCAAGGGTCAGCCGATGATCGAGGCTCAATCTCGCGCGCACGAGGAAGAAAGGAAACACGCCGTCTTCTGTGCCGCGCAAGACACGGGGGAGGCGAGGGAGCGGGTCGTTTTGCTTCTGCGGCTGCTGCTTACGGAGCGGCCGCGCGGACTCCGTATCTTGACAGCGATCAGCGACGTTGACAATGTGCGCGCACGCGCGGCCATCTGCGATGTGATCTGCGATGTGGGCAAAGTACTTCACGCTTAGTGCCGGTAGCTTCGTATGCGCTGTGCTTTGAGCGTTTAGTTCGCAATGAAGCGAGACACAGCACGAAGTTCAATTTGCCCGCTGCTGCGGCCGCGCTTCCTCACTCCAGCGTTTTGACAGCAAGTTTCCGCGGTCGTCGTGAGATGTGTTCATGTATACAAGTGCAAGCGTCACACCATGCTTGCTAATTTAGTTAGTAAGCGAATTTTTGCAAGTTTCTACGGCTAATAAAACAAATATCCTTATTTCGTCTAGCTGTGTACTAATTTGCTATCGCAATCGATGCTTCGCCTTTCGGGTGAAACTGAGACTTATTTTTTTATGGCGAAGCACGCGTCACACACATACCTACTCGAGTTACAGAAACACGTTGGTCCACCTGGTAACCCTTTGCGGAACCCTACCAATGCTGGATACCTGAGTACTTGTAATATGCTTGGAATAAGATCAGTTCCCACAGTGCGTGGGATCTGCAACAATCTTATTCACTTGAGAGGAATTTGAATGTCAGCTACCCACCAATTCCAGCGTGATTTATAGTATTGCCCTATGGCTACCGCTTAACGTTACACTTGTGATTTTCTGTTCACGAGTTCTTTAAATGCGAGGTCCTCACCTTCTGAAGATTCATGGTTATCTCTTAACTCTCATCCTGATTGGCGGAATGTAATGCTTATAAGCTTTTTTGTTATATAGCTCCATCAATAATCTGCCGTATATATTATAAGAAAAATTAAACATCGGTGTTTAACGTGCCAAAACCACGATATGATTATGTGGCACCTCGAAGTGGGGGACTCCGGAAATTTAGACCATCTGGGGTTCTTTAACGTGCACCTAAATCTAAGTACACGGGTGCTTTCGCATTTCGCTCCCATCTAAATGCGGCCGCCGTGGCCGGGATTCGATCCCGCGACCTCGTGCTCAGCAGCCCAACACCATAGCCACTGAGCAACCACGGCGGGTATATTATGAGAACGCCTGCCATACGCACAGGAACTCATTTTGTTCATTCGCAGTGTTACTTCTCATGAGTGCATAATAAAAACCAACTAAAAGTGATCTTTGCTTCAAAATACCGTGGCGATGATTGTATTAGTAGCATCTCTAGCGAGACCGGCACGACGAAGAAGTACTCCTGCAATGAAGACATGAAACGGTTCCTTTTCGCATACCGTTACCTTGCCTGAAGTCTTGCGCTAAGCCAAACTTATGTCTCGAATGTTCTTTTTACTGTTTCTCAGGTTTGCAATTACAATACAAGCATGTCACCTAAATTCAGTGCTTGTCTGTGACGGTGTGACAACTCGTAAGCAATGTAACGCGGAAGAGTGCTTCAGTAGCATTTGTAAGCTTGGTCTTGACCACTATGCATTCATGTCAAGGCGACGTTCTCGCGAAGAAATAAATTTAAGTCGCAGCTTTCTTTATAGTACTCTACCTGCACAATGAACTTACACACGTGGAAGCGTTTATGGGGAATATGGTCCTAAACATCCGAAATGCCGTGAGACGAGACCACCAGACATGCCTTGGCATAGTATCGAAAACGCTAAGAATCGGGAAGACACACAGACGGTCAGCCATAAACAACAAATCAACAACGTCAGCTGGAAACTTCTCCAAGCTTTTCATTCTCGTGGTTTGCACCAGGGGTCGGTCATTCGCAATGTTTTTTTTTTATATAAACGTATGTTTTTGTCCATTTCGAGGTAACTGGATATGGTATACCATAAATACAATTTTTCACGAATGATAAGGGTCCTCGTGAAGCGCTGTTTTAGGCGAGTCCTAAGCATGTCTTCTTTTCGGGAAAAATATAAAATAGCGAAATTTTCTTATTCTTCCTATGATCAAAAATAAATTTTAAAAAAGCGCTTGCTGTCTGCAAAAAGGAATGAAGCGATCGCGATCCATCGTGTTGATATCCTCTTTAAACTCGTTGAGAATGAGATTATTTTGCAATCGCATGACACGAGGCAGAGTTTTCGTCACATTCGCAGAACGACTTAGCTCCCTTGGCATTAATGGCGCCAGCAGCAATCAACGCCTCGCGCGCAGTCATCTGCGCGGCAGTCGAGCGCCAAAACAGGCATTATCGCGATATCGTCGATGTGTGCAGTCACGTGCTGCGAAACGGCGCACAGCGGCTTCAGAACAAAAGAAATAAATATGAATAGAAAGGAAGCAAGAAAGAAAGAATGAAGAGAAAGGGAAGGACCGAACCGCTTCTGCGCCAAGGGGTGCAGCGGGCAGCCCTCATTGGCACTCGCGCGAGCAGCTGAGGACACGCTGACCGCTTCACTCGCCATTGGTCGAACATTTTCTGTGGCCGAATAGAAGGGTCGGATGGGAGGCATCCGTGAAGCAGCAATTGGTTGCAACTTCTGGCGGTCTGAACGCAGAGTGGAAGCGCGAAATAATTTATTCAAGGTCCTGCTCCAAAGTGAGAATTTTAAACTTAACACTCGCGCACTCCCGCGAACGAACGGCGAATCCATAAAAGAAAACCAATAAGCATCGTAGAGTAAGAACTCGACTTTACTGCCGATATAATACTCTTCTGTCCACATGTATCACTCGATTCTATTCCTTTGTCATCCACCGTTAACGACCGGCCAATTGTGATTATACGAAATTAAAAAATAGAAAAAAGTTGGGATAAAAGAAAAAATAGAAAAATAGATAAATAGAAAAACGTGCCCAAGAAGAGCTCTAGGTTTAGTATTGGTGCACTTTTGTTACACAAAGAACAGAAAATTTCAAAAGAACTGAAAACCTGAAGTACAGTGGTAAAATGCAACAAAAAACTGAATTACATTAATGACAGAAATCAGACAACGAGCAAATCCAAGAGCTGAAGATATCAACATTGTAATGCAAGGTATTTTGTTGTGTCATAACGCGTGTTATAGCGTTATACGTGCAAGTGGAGTTAACGTAGAAAATTCTCGGATTACACAAGTCCGGGCAAGGCACGCAAAACGTTACAGCCTACAGTAACCGCGTACAAGAAAAGTGGTCATGAAGTAGTTTATACAAGAATAAGTAATCGCGATAGAGTCACCTTATTTCTAGGGGTGTAATATTAAACATGCGCATTACGCGCTCATGGGCATTAAATACACGACGTCCCAGAAATCGATCGTACAGGATACGAATGAAACGTCGCTGAACACATGCAATTTTAGCCACATTGGTCAAATTAATACAATTCCATACAACGGAACTAAACTAACTTGGTGCGGTCAAAAGAAGAATTCAAGAGAACAACGCCGTTGACATTCGTAAACTTTTTTGTCATTCTTGATATCAGACTTAACTTTCTGTAGGATGCATAACAATGCTTGAAATATGTTGTTCGAAAGTTAGTCGGGAGTCAACCAATATTCCTAAGTCGCGCGTACAACTCGCTCTTCTCAAAGGAATGTTGTTAAGTTAGTTTTCTTATGATAAAGCGGTCAATTTACGACTAAAGGAAACAACAAGTGTCTCAGTTGGGTTAATACGCAAAAGTTAGAAGCACACCACTCCACGACAGAATTCATATCTTTCTGTAATAATTCACAATCCTGCGCTGTTTCTATTTCGTGGTAAAGCTTAATGTCATCAGCGTACAAAAGGAGACGCGAATGACGCAAACATTTTTCAAGATTATTAACAAAGATGTTGAAAAATAATGGGCCTAAGATAGACCCTTGAGGAACATCGGAAGTTGATTCATAAGGCAAGGAGTATTTAACACCAACGCGAACATAATTTAACCGAGTGAACAACAGGTAGTCTTTAATCAGTGTGCACAGGCTGGCACTAACGCCGTAACTAAGGAGTTTATGAATAAGACGGTGATGAGAAACAACATCAAATGCTTTTTCCAGGTCGAAGTATACTGTGTCTAACTGCCTCCCATTAGCGACAGCGGGTCCCGCAGCATCAAGGAAAGAAACAAGGTTTGTTTCCAAGGTTCGTTTCCACTGCACACTATAGGCAATGCGGCTATAGTGTTCAGGCCTTAAGGCGCAACTAATCGACCTGCTAGGCAGTTTTACAGATAGCGCACCCAAGCCACATTGCGTGCGCGGGGGCTCCAACCCAATTACAGGCCCTTTGCGTTCATTTGTAATCCTGGTGTTTAGCGTCCCCTAAGTTTGGGTGAGCGAAATATAAAAGCTCCCTACTGATGAACGGGCAATTTCTGGGTGCGCACAATATTTTGAACGGCTATAAAGCAAAATGAAAAGTTGCGGAAGGTAAAATACTAAGTAAAAGTCTACAGACTATAGCGTGTTGGGCTAGAATGAACCAACAATTCCCTTTCAATATCTTTTTTTTATTTTTGTCACGTTACATCACGTGGATACGCCAGCTGTGAGCTATAGTTGATAAAAGAAGTATGTAATCGAGCGAAATGAATCCTTAAAATATAACAGTGAGGATATAACTAAAAAATACACCAGAGGCGATGAGTTTATGCCAATTGAAACAATAAATAGACGTTAGTGTGTCAACCGATCTATTACGTATAGAATATTACTATTTGTCTCATAGTGAGTTAATAAGCGTATTTGTCTGCTCACAAAGAGACAGATAGCTTTACGCAAGCGAACTAGATTCACAGTCAGGTGTGATAAAGTCCAGGCATATGTTTATATTTCGCCATTGTTGGGCGTGTTCTATATGTGTGAAGCCACCGGCTATGATTGAAAAACAGGCATTGCATACCCGACATAAAGTCCGCCACAGCAGGCGAGAGGCTATGGCATTGCGTAGTTGAGCTTGAGGTCACGGGTACAATCGCGGCTACGGCAGTCACACTTCTACGGGGGCGGAATTCAAAAAGCTCGTTACCGTGCAATTACGTATCATGTAACGAACCGGTGGCCGAAATTAAGACGGAGTTCTCCAATACTACGTGTCTGATATTCCGATCGTAGTTTTGGCACGTAAAACCCCAGAATTCAATTCTTTCTCACCACGTAACAAGTTGGTGGTTTCGATAATTTGTACGTTGTGCCACAAATAATACTGTGCTCTCATCATACTACCAGCACATCATAAGGACGCATATTACTAAACAGATATACAGTTCAACGAAACTCATTGTTAAGGGGGTCGTTCTCTGATATTACTATGTGTGTGTCTGTGAAATACGCCAGACCTATGTTTCACCGCTCATATATCAAGAAAGATAC
Source organism: Dermacentor silvarum (assembly GCF_013339745.2). Classification (NCBI taxonomy): domain Eukaryota; kingdom Metazoa; phylum Arthropoda; class Arachnida; order Ixodida; family Ixodidae; genus Dermacentor; species Dermacentor silvarum. The sequence continues at coordinate 20,840,363 of NC_051162.1, read as the reverse complement.
ACCTTCGGTGCGAACTAATATATATGTAAGGAAAGGATACACACACTGGAGTGGCAAAGAAGTTACACAGAAGTATAAAATATATTTTATCAGGAATGACACGGAAGTCAACCAAGTAATTCCGCAGGGCTGTCTCCGTCGCTCTCCTAAGGTTGCGATGAGCTTCTCAGATCACGTATTGACATGGGGGCCAAGACACCCAATCCGAGGTCCCTCCTTTAAGTGTTGAGGACGTGACCGCTCCCGTGCAGACCGGCGCAATATAACTTCATGAAGCCGCAAGAACTCTGCTTGCGTAATCGAGGTGGATTATTGGGCTGAAGATTTACGAACCTGCAATCGGAACGGCTTCTAAAGAGTAGCACAGCCGTAAATAACAGTGTTTGCGTCTTACTTGAGGGACTCACTCGTGAACCAGCGAAAACACAGAAAATAAACATGAAAATGTCCGCTGTATTGCGCAGCCTGGAAGGTGCTCACTGGCTGAGCCAAAGCACGGGACACGAGCGAGGAATTTGATAGGACGCCCCAACACACGAGGTCGACACTATCCAACTTTACTTCGCGGGAGCTCAGTACGAGATTCCTTATGCTGTTCTCGCAATATCGGGTCGTTTCACGGCGTGTGATTCAATATCGCGTAAGCCCCCTTGTGATAGCGACGTACACGCAGCTGGGTGCCGCAAATACCAGTGAATGAACGTAATTCAGAAGACAGCTTACTTGTCAAATTATTTCAGCATTTCTCTCTTTTTTGTGAAGCCAAAATCGAAGAGATATGTGAAGACACTTGTACTGATGTGCTGGAGTCGACGACTTTGATATGTAGCGTTGGAAACTTGGTAGATGCGTCTAGAATAATTGAGATAAGAGATACCTGCGCATATTGTCGTGGTTTTGTGATGTTTTGGAATTATCGGTGGCAGAATATAAAAATAACGAGTACATGTGAACGCATTATGGACGCTATTCAAGTTAGGATTTTGGGGATGGGCCACCTTCGTCGAAAGCTGTTGGATCGTTCTAAGTGCGAAGCACTTTAGGGACCCGGGCTGTCGGCGTCTATGGGATGCCATGTCGTCGTGATCACGCGCAAAAACAAAATCTCAAGACATGGGGTGCTATGCAGGATGCGCCGAGTTTCTCGTTCGCATGAGTTATACCCGAGTTTGCTCGATGGCAGTCAGTGAACGGAGATAGCAAGGAACGTGCAATAACAGCAGGCAAAAAGAAATGTCGAGATAAAGCCGCGTATGACAACATGAGCGCACCCTGCGCAGCACAGTGCTTCCGCGCTTCAAGCACAGAGGACTGCGCAAGAAAACGCGCCAGCGCCGCGTATTGTTATCAACGTATTATCGCAATTTAGCAATACCGTGACTGTCCCGCTGTCTATCTGCACACTTGCCGTGAGCCGCTTGCCACGCCTTTCTCGGGCGCGTAAAGGGCGTGCCTCCTCTTTCGAGCATTATCTTTCTATCCTCCGTCGAATGCGAACTGGGCACATGCGGTGCATTCTTGCACCTACACTTTTCCTCAATCGAATACATTGAATATAACAAATAAAATAACAAACATTTTATATGTTTGTTATTGTTATAAAGTTATTGTTATAAAGTATCGGTTTTCTGTTTCGAATGTTATAAATTGGTGATGACAAACGGACATCGAGTGAAGTATTAAATTTTCCACTTTTTTTGCCGCGAGTGGCGACAGTCAGGCGAAAGATTACAAGCGGACACATTCTAGAGGGTCGCACGCACGAGGGAGTTCATACGCTTAGCAGTCGCCAGGGGCGCTGCAGTGCTATGTTCGATAAAGTCAGTCATGACAATGATCTGCGCATTCCCTGTCTATTAGGGAAATGGCAGCGCAGCGCTGCGGCATGGCTGTTCACCGCAGGTGCTTTCACTGAGGCGGCTATTAAGGTCGCAGCTTTACGAACTGAAACGACACTCTAGCCATAGAGACGGGGGCAACGGCTGTCGCTGCGAAATTGCTGCGCGGTATTGTAGGGTCCATAGTGACGCAGCACAGTGAAAATGCACCAGTTAATCTGCGTGCGCGAAGTCTCCTCGATGCATTGCGAAGAAGAGCGTGCTATCCAGCGACACAATTCATCGCTTGTCATCGCTTGCCAAGTGAAGGTGCCTCCGTGCGCATGTACGCAGAATTTGAGTCTGTTCACTCCAATGTGCTTGCCGATTGCCTCTGCTGCTGAGCTAACAGCGATCGCAGATGGATATCGTAACGACAGCACAGCAATCGCATTTTGGCGGGTGAGGGCTCTTGTGTGCAGTTAGGATATTAGATTTCGAACACAGGAAGGTGTTGCAATTGTTTAGTGTGCCGTGCTTGTGATGAAGAAATGCCATCGCACTGGGTGTGTTTGCGCTGACCGCTGACCGTATTTGCTACACTGCGGCTCCGATACATCACTGATGACAGAGCAGCCATCTCAAATGACAGCTGCGATACGTTGTCGTTGGAAGACACTACGCACTACTCAGGATCGTCGTCCACCGCGGCGCATCGACGCCTTGCAAGCAGCTACAGGGACGTGCCGATAATTATTTGCTGTGCGCTACATCGCCACAATGCAGGCAATGAACCGTGTTGTGGGGCCATCACAGCCCAAGAAGATATATGCATACGCCAGTGAAAGTCGACGCTTTTTTTGTTTTTTGATAGTGGTGCTCAGTACACCACCGATGACAGTGCGTTGTGCGTGTTTTATTTCACCGGTCAAGATTGTTAATGCCTCTCAGTTCCGCACCACGTCGCTGTTGCCGAAAAATAAGTTGGGCGTGGCGCAACCGTCGTGGGCGCGCACAAGAGTTACATGCCTCGCGCGGGGCGTGACCTATGGTTTTGATTGACAGGCGAACTCGTGCCAAACTCGTACATCGCGAAACCCCCCTCGAGTTGAACTCGTGAACATGGCGGCGGCAGTAGCAGTCTGTGTCATCGCATCCAGCGGCATTAGGCGTGAATATGACCGTCTGGACCCGTTCACCTAGATGACCAACGTAGAGTTTCGCGTCATTTCTGCCTTTCCAAAACATCAGTGCGCTGGCTCTGTGACGAGTTAGACGAAGGCCGCCGTCTGCGGAGACAGCGTGGCGGGCAAATTATGTTTTCCCGAGCACAGAGTTGTGTGACTAGGCTGCGGAGGAAAAGATCATGCGATCGCTTCGGCTCTCTCTTGTTTCAAGCGCTGCTCGTCCACCGCGCCCCAGCCTCAGGCCCGGTCCGGTGTCATCATCGGAGTACTGGGGCACCTGCGACCGCCAGGGGTTCAACCCAGATCAACCAACCTGCGCAGGCGAAGTGGTCACATTATATTGGAAGGCTCAGAATGGACGCAGGGCTGCCTTCCGGTGCAACAGCTGCCGAACTCAGTTTTCGCAGTTACACAGTACCGCTGCACTGCACGGGCAGAGAGGCGAAGGAAGTTACTTCGCCAACACGGACCGCCTCGGCCGTCCGAACGACCACCTCTCCAGGCGGCAAATGATTTGGCTCACGTACTTCATGAGCCAAAGTGTAGACATATGACTGTTGAAGGAGATGACCGGCGACTTGTTTCCTTTATCGGAGCACGCCATCACCGACTGAAGGAACTACCCCCGTAAGTTCGCGAGGGACGAGCTGCTGGTGCGACCTCCACTCAGTGGTCCCGGGTAGATAGCACAAACTGACGAGTGCGGTCTTCGCGATGAGCAAAAGTACAATCGAAGCGACAACATTCCGCCGAGCCGCCAAAATTACGTCGGTGTTAAAGATGGTCGACCATGGGTCTTCGACATGTTCTGTGCGACCAGAGGGGTGCAGCTACTTTCAAGGTCGACCGACGAAAGGCGGCAAACCTAGGTGCCATTATTGCAACCAATGTTCAACCGGGAACCATTATTCACAGTGACGAATTGGCCGCATACAAATATATCCCAAATTTAGTGGATGCTAACGGGGCTATGCCTCAATCTGCATTGGGAGATAGTCATCCACAGCGTGAACTTTGTGGACCCCACCAGGGGCGTTCACACGGAACAAATAGAAAGTTATTGTCAACAAGTGAAGCGTCACCTCGTCAGCGGTGGGTACACGGTAACTGCACCGATGCTGGAGTGCCACCTGGGATGGATGTGGGGGCACTCAACAGCCACGTGCGCTGCAAAGGCCCTCTCTTGCGTTTGTTAGAAAACACGGATCGCTCGGGCTGCCCAGTATAAAGTCTTTCCTGCGGTTGTTAGAAGCCATCGCTCGACGCTCGACGCGAGTAGGGTGCCTCGATGCGCGCGCGCGCACCAAGGCACCCTACTCGCAGCCTTTCTTTAGCGTGAGCAACGAGCGATCTGTTAAAAGCCCAGTGGGAAATCCAGGCGCACGTCAATCTGTGCTCGGAAATGGGAGCGCAAGCACGTAGCGAGCCGCACCAATCCAATTCAGAGGATATAGAAAGAGCAACGAGTGATCTGTTGAAACCCCAGTGAGAAAACCAAGCGCACACCAATCTCTGCTCGGAAATGCTAGCGCAAGCACGTAGAGAGCCACGCCAATCCAATGCAGAGGAAAAAAAAGGAGGGCTAGCATCCCCTCGTGGTAAAACGCGAAACGTATTAAACTACAAATTAGTCTAATGCACATTCAGTGTACATCTTGTAAACTTTAAAATGCTTATAACCCACAACAACGTGACTAATATTATTTTACTAAATGTATTTATTTTATAACTTGCTTGTGCCAGTAATGCACTCGGTGGAACGACAAACAAGTGAAAGAAGGCACGACCATGCACCTACCGTATGATCGCGTGAGCCCCAGTTTGTCGACCGCCCATATGGCAACGCCCAAGGGTTGATAGCCACCCAGAGTGAATCTAGATAAACCAATGAAACTGGAGGCGTGCCGACGGACAGACATTGTCTTGTTACCATTTGTTCTTTCATCTTGGGGGGTCGCCAGAGCTCGTGAAGATCCCGAGTTTCACCAAACTCGGCGCATCCTGCATAGCACCCATGGTCAAAACAAGTGCAGAATTGATCTAAACCGGTTCAAAATAAACTATCATGATTCAGAATAATTTAAAAGACAGGAATAATGAAGCAATTAGCTCATTAATTAGCATAAACTCCTGAAAATTGCTTCCGAAACGCCTGTCTGGTACCAGCGCAGCGCAACAAAGGGCGCCACCACCGCACAAGCGCTCGATTGCTCATCACTCCAGCGCTCACCGGCGCAGCAATGCTTCGCACTTCCCCAGGTTTCACGTTAGTGGAGCTGCATTAGAGCTGTATTTGAACTACACAAGCACAGAATTTGATCAGGATTGGAACTACATTTCTTGTACGAGCTGTCTTCATGAACAAGAATGGAATAAAACTATTGTGTCGGCCCATCGCTGTTATCAATTCGCTGTTTGACGTTGACACCAACGAATGAATTGCTCGTCCTGTGTCCTCTCTTTTTCAGTGTTGCCGTCGTCTTCCAGGCTGATTCAAGGAATATTCCAACTCGCCGAGCTTCACACCTTGCGAGAAGGAATCGTACAACGGGAACAAGTAAGGCCAGTTTCCCAAACCAAGCTTGTCGACATCGGAGGTTACTCTGTGGTGGAGGTCGCTCGAGAAAAACAGTTCTTACCTCCCTAATACGGGTCTTTTAATTTTTGTGTTGGGGACAACACGAACGGTGTATCTTGAGGAGGAGCCCAAGATTGCTGACCGCTAGCTGTCTCCTGACATTGAAGTAAATTTAGCGTCTTTCCATGGTCACTTATTTAGCTGTTGGCCTACATTATCACCTATCGCATTATACAGCTTGTTTTGTACTTCGAAACCGCTTAAAATTAACATCAGCCCTGAAACTTAGGAATAACATATTGCGACGTTCCTTGATTAATCACGCACTATCCATTATTTTTTCGTATGAAAAAGGCATGTGTTTGTCGACTGGGAATGAAGCTCAGACGTTATTTGCTTGCCACATTGAATCTTCGCAAAACTATTACCCGTGATACATTGCCCTAAATTAAACTTTCGCCACTTATGCATGCATTCCCCAATATGAGGCCCAGAAGGTTGCAATGCATAACTCAATCTATGCCTAAAGGCCATTTATCGCTTTACAAAGCTTTGGCGTTGGGGTGCACCGCTCTCTACGTATTGTCGCGAAAGGAAAAGGCAAGCAATCAGTTTCGAGCGAACGGTTTTTTTTAACTGTTTTAGCCGCAGGAGCCACCAAATCACTTCTTCGTCCTCGTCCTTCAGCGTTACTAACGCGTGGCATTACCCCTCCCTCAAAAAAAAGACATCGTCTCGATGCCACTATTTACACAAAAAAAAACAATGAAAGTTAAGCCACAAAAGCTAGCGACGGGCAATTACCACAGGGAGAAAATAAAACAAATGAAAAAGAAAATGGGCGTGAGGACAGGCACCGCACCACAAAGTCTGTAAATTGGAGTCAGCGCGAGTAGTAGGGCTTCATCCTGGTGACGTGAACTATGCAAAAGGAACGTGGTATGCGAGATTGGTGCGATGTTTCTGCTGGGACAACATCGTAGTTGACTTGACTTAGGCGATGCTAAACTATGTATGGTCCATAGTAACGGCGCATTAATTTTTTGTATAGGGGTCCAAATCCAGACGAGATCTCCCTGCTTGTGTGTTACGTCTCGGGGGCGTATGTTGTATCGACAAGCATCTTGACTTTGCCGAGACAGAATGAACAAGTGCGCCTGTATCTGGGGCGGTTGTATCAGACGAAGTTGGTAGCAGCATCACGTCGAGCATAGTGGTGATGTCGCGTCCGTAGACCAGACGAGAAGGAGGAAACCCGGTGATTTCTTGAAGCGCAGTCTTATTATGCAAATGTCATATACGGGAGCAGTACATTTGTGATTTTTATGATTCGTGGCGACATACATGGAAAGCATATCTGCAATCGTTTTGTTGAGGCGCTCAGTTAACAAATTGATCTGCGGGTGATACGCAGTTGCCGAACAGTGCATTGTACCACTCAGCTGCAGAATATCTCGGAGCAACGGCGCGTTGAAAGCCGTACCACGGTCTGTGATGACGACAACTGGAGCACCATGTCGCAGGAAAATGATTTCGACAAAGTTAGCCACATCTAAAGCTCGCTGAACGGCTTGGGTTTCGCAATATCTGGTCAAGTAATCAGTGGCGACAACAATCCAGCGGTTATCAGCTCAAGAAAACGAGCCAAGTAAATTCATCGCGACTTGTTCAAAAGGTTAGCAAGGAGGTCGTATAGGCTGAAGCATACCGGCTGGTTTTACTGGTGGACTTTGCGACGTTGGCAATCTCGACAACTTCTGACGTTCTGCTTCACGTTCTTCGTAAGTTTTCGCCAATAGTACTTCTGCTTGATCCTTGCCAGAGTACGCGTGGAACCAAGATGCCCGGACGTTGCTTCGTCGTGGCATGAATGTAAAATGTCGTCGTGGAGAGAAGCGGGAACAACGAGGAGGAAAACGGTTTCCATTGGATGAAAGTTCCGCTTGTAGAGGATGTCGCTGCTAGGCAGAAAGAGGACAGGTGACGCGCGAACTGCCGTGGGTGTTGTTGGCAGCGTCCTTCAAGGTATGCAATAAGTAGTTGCAGCTCTGAATCTTGGCGTTGCTGTTGAGCCAGGTTTAGAGATGAAAGAGTCCAAAGAAAATCACAGTCCTCCTCAGTATCTTTTGGTGCGGGTTCGACGGAGGCGCGGGAAAGACAATCGGCGTCGGTGTGCTTCAGACCAGAGTTATAGGCAATTGTCACATAAAACTCCTGCAGCCGAAGGCTCCATTTTGCGAGACGGTCCGAAGGATCCTTGAGATTCGCCAGCCAACAGAGAGAGTGGTGGTCGCTGACGACTCGGAAGGCACGTCCGTACAACTATGGCGGGAACTTCTGGATAGCCCACACGACCGCAAGACATTCTTTTTCAGTTGCTCAGAATTAACGCTACACGTGTTAAATAAGCGCGACTTTAGGAATATGATATGTTGCTACATTTATCAATTGCTATTCGCATTACCGTCGACACTTACCGTGAGATGAGTTCTGCCGTAACTTTTTTTCTGTATTGCATTTTCGCATTGCTGTATTCTTGTTTCTTTCTGGATTATTTCTTCCTTTTCCATTCGAAGCAAAATTTAGCTAGCTCTTGTGAATATGATGCTATTTTGAAACCTAAAGTCCATGTCTCCTGCATAATATTTTGCTGCAGAAATTTGTCTCCTGCACTATTGTTAAATAATATTGTCTTATTCAAACAGCGAGGTTATTCATCTGTGTAGCTATATTTCTGTAAATACGCATCGTCATTCCAGTCTATAGGCCACTTTTGCAAGCTAATTTGTTGTGTTACTCACCGAAATTTGAATAATACTTTATTGTGTATATATTGCTTTCTATGCTATGTAACGGCTGCCTGGGCCTTCTTCAAGCTGTTTGGTTACAGGTTTTGGCCTAGGCCAAGATCATTCCGGGGAAATAAAATAGATTCAATTTGTGTGTGTTTCTGTTACGGATTACAATTTTCTGTCACCGTGAGTATATTACGATGAAAAAGCTGAATTCAGTTGCTCGAGGCAGGACAGTCGGCAAGGTGGTGTCTTGAGTTCAGGCACAGCTGCTGTGTAGATCTATAGGTTGTTGATTAATCACGGTTATAGTAATGATCGCACCCCTCAGTCAGGAGGCTCGCAGGATGCTGACTGGTCGCTTGCATAATTGCGAATTAGATGTATGCGAGGACGAGGCACAGGCATACTAAGGCTCTACAATAGAAAGCGTTAGACTTCACGACACCATAAAAAATCGCGATAAATACATATTCAAGGGTCAATAAAACTTAGAAAACAAAGTATAATGAGGTACTTCGCTTGCTCACATAATGTTTGAAATGTTAGGAGTATCACTGGTTTGTCCTACTGTATGCTTTGTAAAAGAGGTCCGAACCTCTGTCAAGTGAATTAACTTTCACTTTTAGTTCGTTCTTTCCCCCATTCAATATGTAAATAAACTCAATTCAATTCATTTCAATTCTAGAAGTCGAATGCGTTCCAGCTATGCACATTCAGATGTTTTTGTTCTTGCCTGCAAATGTAATGTTTACATAATTCGTTTCATGTGGTTCTAGGGAGGACTTACACTTGCCGAATCTTGTTTAAAACAACGTGCTTCTGCAGACAATATCCGTTATTGCTACGAATGAATGTATGCTACTAGAAGCAATTTAGCTATGATAATTTCAAAGTGTCAATAATGATGCTTTGAACCATACATTCTCAAAAAAGAGGCGCTCCAAGCTTCGTATGCGTGAACGCAGTATCACTAGTCTGACAGCCGCAATCAAAAATTAATCTCATTATACAGATAGCATTTCTGCAATGTTGCCGCGGTTTGTAGTTCTCCGAACGACAAATCGCGGTCCGCACAAGCCCCCTTCCGTTCGCAGAACGGCCTGAAGATTACCTCAAGCGTAATCAAGTTGTTCGACGACATCCCTGTAATAGAGCCTTTATCAGCGACACGCCCATTAGTGCCCTTTGCGTCTCTCCAAATTCTTGTTTAATGGCGCCGCCTAGCTAATTGCATTCATGGCGTCGCGGCACTGTCGTGCAATTAGGCGTTCGCATCAACTGTGCGAAGCCATGTATTAAGATTGAAGGGTTGACTGCGCTACAGAAGCAGTAGTTCTAAGCATGATATAGGGACCACTGTGGCCGATTATCACGTCCGCAGCAAGTAGCATTGAAGACAGGTTGTTCGAAACGAGAAGGAACATTCTCGCTTTTTTGCGTGCCAACCTAAATTACTTTATTTCATCGTCATCGTTTGTGACTCGCAATGCGTGAGATATTTAGCAGTCCGCGAGCCACATCTTCCTTGTAATAAGGCAAGATAATCAGCGGAAAAAATTTTCATGCATATATGTTTCCAAGAAGCAGGCCACATGAAACCACTTCGACAAGTCAGCTGAAATGCGAATGTAACACTCCCATTTGGGACGTTGCCTTTCAAACGCTGTTATTAGTGGTCAGATAAATTATTATGCTGGAAGGCCTATTTTTATGGGCTGTCTGCGGTGACTGGTGTGGCATGAAACGGTTTATGGTGGTAGTTACGTCATCTAGCATGTCATAGAAGTTGTTCTGCTTCCGAGAACGTCCCACTCTATAACCTCCAGTGAGAGATTCGAGTAAAACGTTATGTTGTTGCCCTACAATTGAAACAAGCACACATGTTATTTATGTGCCTTGCATTGTGACTGGCCTTGACAAATGTCTGGTGCGCATGTTGATACTGCAGTTTACATCCCAAATATATTGTAACTATGGCAAACATGTTAAAATCAAACGAAGGTAAGCATCAATTGGTGTTCAGAAGCGTCAAAACATAAGATCGTCAACATTTCAAAGAAATACAACATTCTGGTAGTGTGCTTTCATGGGTCAAGTAAAATAGGCAACCTGGACCTTCTGCTTAAAATGTTTTGTTGTCACATACTTGCCAGTCAAATTCTTGTTAAAAAGTTTATGCTTAGACCTCTGCAGGGAAAAGCCTGTAAAGTAAAGAAATTCGCCATCACGGACAACTTAAATAACAGATTGCAACTTGTTAGGCCTAACGAATAGCCGATATTTTAGTTGACATTAAGCGGGAAAATGGAGCTGGGCAGGCCATGTAATGCATAGGATGGATAACCGTTGGACCATTGAAGTTACAAAATGGATACCAGAGAAGGGAAGCGCAGTCGAGGACGGCAGAAAACTAGGTGAGGTGATGAAGTTGGGAAATTTGCAGGCGCAAGTTGGAATCTGCTAGCGCAATACAGGAGTAATTGGAGATCGCACGGAGATGACTTAGTCCTGCAGTGGACATAAATACTCGTATAGGCTGATGGTAATGATAGTATTCTCCATATCACCTGCTATTTCCTGTTAGTCGTCTGTGTGGTACTGGGTAGTATTTGCGTTCCTTCTTGTAATGTTCGACGATGTCCATGTGTTAGTGGGTATTGCGTCTTCGATGTCACCAGTAGGACGTTGTCCCTGCGGGGTGGCCCGGTGTTTTTGATCGCGGGCTACGGCGTGGGCCGCTCGGTTTAAAATCAGGGACACGTGCACGGTGTCTCAAAGAGATGCGTTTCTTAGATGTGCTTGCCCCTGAGCAGGTTAAGTGCTGAACGAGTTCCGGTTCTCAGTAAACCACGCTAATGACGTATTTGTTAAGAGCCGTATATTTCGCCACGTTGGTGGATCTGATGTCTTCGTCGTTTCGATTGTGTGTGAATATCTTCTGCTGTGTATGTGCTGGTCCTTCTATGCGCTCCCTGTCACGTACAGGATGAAAGTTTCTGGGTAAGTTGGAGACCTGAATATTATTCGTTATTACTACGGGTAGACGCTGACATTGATGCAGGTTTTCTGCGGCGGCGCATTCTGATCTCGTCAGCACATTTCATACCGTGGTTGTTAGATTAAGTCTATCCATCTGGATAGCCTTCAGCGCTCGGATCAGCTTCTCATAAGTGTTGTGAACGCCGTTTTGGAGAAGTTTCTCTGTCGACGCAGTGGCTGGAAGCCTGTCCCCGTTCTTCATTTCTGTGTAGTGGGTGCCGCGAGTGGTTCTGGTTGTGATGAATGGGTTATCAAATCTATTAGAGTCTTCCTTCTTTACTTTGTGGCGTTCGTTTTACGGGCCCCTTGATGAGACGTGTCACTTGTGCGACCATTGTCCGTAGTTTGTGCACCTGTGTACCCCCTGCTGCATCTTTCTGCAGCGTTAGGTCGAGAATTTGTAGCGTTGTTACCTTGGGAGTGTTGGCGCCTCGTACTGTCGCTTCTGGCTCTGCTATCTTTTGAGAAGGGCGGCCTCGCATCCGGTGGTGCAGAACCATGAGCTCAGAATTTTGTGGGCGCCGAACAGCTAGCATGCAATAAGGTAGTCTTCCGTCACATCGACAGCAGCTTGTAACGCATCTTGTTGTCGACCACCTGAGCCACCTGTTTGTTATCCAAATGGTCAAATCGTTCGCGTACAGTGCCTATCTGATTACCTTGATATTGCACAGCCTCCTCAATACAGAGCTCATTTCCAACGTAAACAGCATTCGCAATATAAAAGAGATTTAAATGATGCATTATCCTGTCGTGAAAGATATTATCGAACGCTCCCTTGACGTCAAAGGCGATATTGGTTCTCTTGTGTGTTTGGAGTTGATAAATTACTTTTTTTATTTCTAGTGAGATGTTCTTTGTAGATAGATGGCGGTATGAATCCGATCGTAATGTCAGGCAGGTATCCATTGTCTTCGAGACGTGGCGGTGATACGGTAATGAACTCTGATAGAGTCGCTGCATTATCCCGATAAGGAGTACTGCGAGAGTTACCGACTGAGTGAGTAGCGACATTCCGGCAACAGTAATTAGATGCAATTTTTTCTAGCTTAAACCGTCTTCCTGCAGGCGCCAGTTGAAGTAAGTGCCAGATCTCTTGATGAGAAATAAGTACGAAGCTTTATCCGAATATAAGTAATTTTCCTAAGTTGTTGCAAGAAATACATATGTGCATACTTTACCTAAAATGTGACTATGCAAACCAATCTACACTGCTCTATCTTGGTTTGCATCGCTTAGCTTTACATGCTTCTGTTTAAAATTGATCAGAATCATCAAGGAATGAGGTATTGCCAACCAATACAATGATGGCGTGTGTAAATACATGAGTGCAAGTGCATGTGTGTTTACTGCCAACACATTGTTAAAAGGCACACAAAATTTACGTTAATTGCGTACATGCAGGTGAATTACTTGCCGAGTCGGACATTATTTGCAAGTAGAACCAAAGCAAGCCAGTGGCTTATTAGAATAACTACATCAATTACCTCTCTCATAAAGAAAAAAAAAACTTTATGGCAGAAGTTTTAATCGGTATATTTAAATTATCCTTCATAATAATTCTTGTAGTCCTTTGTCGCTAGGTTTCTTAGTAGCCGTGTATAGTTCGAAATAACTGCCGTAAATTTTTAGTTCAATACACCTTATAGACACGCGGAAACACATTGCACGGTTCACCTTCCAACCCCCTCGTGACGTGGTAGGGAAGCGTAAACTGAAGATTCGCAGTACTGTGCGATGGAGCGGTCCACTTTGTACATGCTGCTGAAATGACAGCGCTTTCAATAGGGAGCTGCATCAAGCGTAAATCGGTGCCAGCCCATGGATAGAGGGAAGCGCGACGGCAGCTTAATCTTACGGCGCCCTACTACGTCACAGATCGGTTTGACCACGAGCCACCCTTGGCGGTCCCGCGTGCGTGATGCGGTAAATTCAACAAATATTTGACTCAGATATTTCATTCATATATGTCCACTCAGAAATGTAGTTTAATGACGATTTCCTTCAATTTTCCACTTCAAGCATGCGTGGTAATTTTTTGAATAGCAAGGTAATTGATAGTCATTAGTTTAATTACTGAATGCATCGCTTTCGTTTTTAAAGCAAATGATGTCCACCTTGACCGGTCACCACAAGATGGCATCATCTGCAGTAATATTTTTGAGGTAGAATTTGTAGGCCTTTAAAAAAAAGGAATTTGAAGTTAAAAAAGAAACACTGTGTGCGCTGGAACGTGTCGTTTCAACAAAGTCAGTTTCCAGGCGGCACTCGTCCTTTCCTTCGGTCTAGCGCTTCTGCAGTCTATAACTGGGAAGTCTACAGAAATGAAACCGTACAACCTCGCTCAGCTGTCGATGCATTTAATTGCTGATGGCATATAAATACAACCTGCATGGAGCATTCTCTTAGCCCTGCAGGAAGTCGCACTGCAGCGCAACTTATGCATGTACTGACTAATTTGAGGGCCCATTGGTCTCCTTCGTGATGACCGCATAAACGCACTACGACGGCGACAGGAACAGGGGCGTGCTAGCGCAAGCAGGAGCACCGAAGCTGCCGGGACAGCGCAGCAGGCATGCCTCACTGAAGAACGCGCCTCTTCCAATTTATCGTTCCCCCTCTCTGAGAGGTGAGGGGGGCCGCTGTGAAACCCCGGAATCAGCATCGGCCGCTGCCAAAAGCAGGTCCGGCCTGTGCCACGATTAAGTGGTCTCGCATGCGACGGCCTCATCTATTCAGCAGCCTGTCACCGTCGCATTCTCGCCATTCGGCCTATTCATTTTGTTCAGTGCGCCATGCATGTCGTACCTTTGCACAGTTGCTGCATCCTGCTGCCCATAAGAGCCTGGGAGATACGTACATTTCCTTACTGCGGCCACGATGAATTCAGTTTCGCGCGCATTCGTGCCTCTTGTTCACGCTACCTAAGCTCGGCTCCCTCGATTTACGAGGTGGGATTCTTCATCGTGTGTCAATGCGCGATCGGGAAGTTAAGGTAAGGACACTCGGCGTTTCCACTTTGCGTCGGCTAGGAAAAGATACGTGCAGTAGTGCCTCAACAGTGCGTTTTGCTTCCCCCGCTGCTTGGGACGCAATCCTAAAATACCGATTTCATATTATCCTCGACTTCTATCGCATTCTTCAATAGAAAAAAAAATGCCCAAGATAAGATTTTGTCACTTAAAATAGCCATAAATTTTTCAGCATTGCGATTTCGCATTGTTTGCTGAAGCTGTTTCATGCGCTGTTTAGGAAGTTTCTTTGCGCACGCACCGCGAATTTGTTGTGCTAGCCATCTCGCCTCTGCTGCGTATCGTGAATATTGTCTCTCGCAAAGAGTATCTTGATTTTGATTGTTTATTTCTTGGTTTTTACAGAATAGGACACATTTCATTGAAGCCTTCTTTTCACACTTTTCTTGCAGTAAAAAAAGGTTGCGATAGAACAACCAGCCATCAGATGAGGCACCATCTGGTATTATGTTATTACGTGTGACTCAAGCAGGACAGCTATTGAAAAGGCATACCCATAATACTAGTGCAAGCGACACCAGGTCGGCGATCAACTAGCATGTGGCACAAGCGTGTCATGCTCGTCCTCTGCACAGTAGCCACGTTGAGGTTGCCTTCATCGGTTGTTGTGCTGGATTAGAATAGTGTAATAAGCAACCTTTTACAGACGACTTTGTCCTCGTAAGAGTCTTTAAGAGACTTCAAAGGCAAACCATAGCTCAGCTCTGACCGTTCGTATTAAAGGCGCTTCATATTCAAGCATCGCATTCCAGCACTCGAATTCGAGTGTCTAGTTCAGTGCAAACTGCAACGTATACTTTACCGGAGCACCAGTTTTCTCAAAAAGAAAATCAAAGCCGCACGTGAGCATTCTCATCATTCGTCAGAGTAAGTTCAGAAAAGCCTAATATTGTCAGCCAGATTTGATGAGAGGAGCGCATCGGGCATAGACTTCATAGTTCGATCGTGCAGGTTTGGCAAAAAGCAATGGCTACAAGTAACCATTTCACCAGCCTTCATCTACTTTATGGCATTGACTGGCTGTCAAACACGCGGGACAAACCACTGAGTGCGCTCTAACTGCAAAATCAAAGCTTGAAGAGAGACCTTCTACGCAGGTGACAGCATACGTGCTCTGATGTTGTAGAGTTGAGTAGGGTAGAAACCAATAGCTTGTTAACGGCATAATTCCAGCAATCGCATATTACGTGAGCATAAAGTAGGAATGAGTGATAGAAAGGATCAAAACGGCATCAACAGAAAAACCAAGGAAGGAAGCACACACACGCACACACAAGAAATACTCGCAAGTGAAAATATTTTGGAATATATCCGGTACTATAATTTAAAAGTATAAGAAGATATTTAAGGAAGCAGGCCACGAGATAAACCATGCTATGAGTATTGTTTATTAGGTGCATTTAAAGAAATGGGGGTGCTTTTAGGAGATTCTAGGTTCTAGGTAGGTTCTTTTTTTAACATGATAAGTGCGTTCCACAACAGTGAACATAAGAGCACCAATGAGCGTAAACTAAGTTGAGATGAATCCTAAAGTTCACATACAGAACAAGCGTTCGTTGTAGTTCACAAAACATTATCTTGTCCAGCTGAAAATTCGGTCTCTATGAGTGCAACAGCACCAAGTCAACACTCGTGAGGCCCGGACACAAGAGCCGCTGAAGATCTTCGATTCCAGATCAGCAAGAGAAAGAACAAGAATAATAATAAACTGAGAGGTAGAATAATCAAATTCACTTGGGATCCTGCGTAACAGGTTATGGTTGTCAGCGTCCTCAGTTCATGACGTAGAGCTGCAACTTTGCTGGAAACATTAGGGCGCAATCCATGAAAAGCGAGTTTACCAAATATTCTTCTTCCTAATGACACGCGCCGCATGCGAAGCTTGCACATTGGACGAACTCACTGCAGCATACCAGTTTACCCTAGTGTGTACCGGCGTGAACACGCACATGGCTTATTCCGATAAGCAGCGCCTAAACGCATTACTGCAATAGCAATTATTCGGACACTCCAGAAGCATTTCGGCGGTCGCCGTCGCCGTGAGGTTCCCTATAAAGTCCAAGGGCGGTAAAATCGTTACGCGCGCCGTATGCTGTATGTGCGAGTGACAGCGTGCGAGGGTGAGCCGGCGATCGCGGCTCAATCTCACGCACACAAGGGAGGAAAGTGGGGAGGAAATGCGCCGTCTTCCGTCACGCGCAACGCTCCGGGTGGAAGGTAGGGAGGGGTAGGGCGCGCGTTCTACTCCTGGCGGCCGCGCGCGCCCGTCCGAGCCGCTGCATCTTGAAAGCCATCGGCGACGGGAACAGAGTCCGACGCGCGCTGTTTTCGCAGCTTAGTTCGCGTTCATGCGAGAGATCGCACGAAGGTCAATTCGCTCACTGCTACATCCGCGCTTTCATACTCCAGTGTTTTGACAGGGGGTTTCCGCAGTCATCGAGTGAGATGTGTCCTTGTTTGCCTGCGCGCGCGTGACACCATGCTGGTTAATTTAGTTAGTATGCCTATACGGCCGATAAAACTAATGTCCTTACTTTATATAGCTGTCCAGTAAATTGTTATCGAAATCGATGCTTCGCTTTTCGTGCGATACGGTAACTTTTATTGCGATAGCAATTATATGGACACTTCAACCGAATTTCTGCCGTCGGCGTCGCCGTCGCCGTGAGGTTCCGTATAGATAAAATCTTCGCCGCGCGCCGTATGCCCGAGCGGAAGCGTGCGGGCACGCACGCTATCACGGAGAGCGAACACACTCAATCTCCCACGAGCAAGCAAGGAAGCGGGAAGCGAGCGCCGGAGGGAGTGGGGGGGGGGGGGGCGCACTTCTACTCTGCCAACAACCGTGCTCGTCGCTCGCCCGCACCGTCTCTTATCTCCACACGGCTCTGACCTTTGTATGGGCTGTGCATTCGCCGCGCAGTTTCCGTTGAAGCGATAGACCACACGTGCCTTCAACCGCTGCGGCGTATGCGCTTGCTGCCAACGTTTTGGCAGTCGTTGTCTGCAGTCATTCAGTGTGATCTATTCATGTTTGTTTGTGCGCGCTCACACCACGCTCGTTCATTCAGTTAGTGATAGTCGGGCCACATTTTCCAACGCACGCTACACATGCAATGCTGCCCGGATCGGCAGTGCAGCGCTACAGGTGTGTCCCTTCGCACGCGCTGCCCACTGGAAACGCTTCTCATCAACACCACCGTTTCACACGCGACTTCTTGTGGTCATCGAGTCTCTCTTCATGTCGGTCTACTTACGCCGCAGCACACCTGCTTACTTAATCAGCTCATGTTTACTACAATTCATATTGCTAACAAAGCCGCTCACCTTACTTCGTATGACATTGCTGTGTTGCTATCGCATTCATTGCTTCGCCCTTAGGGCGAAACTGTGACATTTTTTGAATCATTCCTACTTTCAGCAACGAAGCTGTGGTTTATGGTTTAAGCCTGAATGCTCATGGCGGCGCCGGACCAGAAACGAGGTGATAGAAAGTGTGCGAAAGAAAGGAAGATGCAATGCAGCAGTGGCTGCCACACAAGATGCCACACCTGCACAATTAGATTGCCTTGTAAACTTTTTGAAGCTTTGGTCATTCACAAACACAGAAAGAATAGAGGAAAGTCGGTTGATAGGCGTTTCAAATGTCGGTGAAAATACAATGACGTCATCAAGACAATACAGGCAAATGGACCATTTAAAGCCGTGTAAGAGAGTGTCCATCATGCGTTAGAAGGTTGCCGGGGCATTGCATACGCCGAAGGACATGACTTTAAACTGATAAAGGCCGTCAGGGGTAACAAAAGCGGTCTTCTCACGCTCCATGTCATCGACAGCTCCATGTCATCTGCCAGTACCCTCACCGAAGGTCGATTGAAGAAAAATACTTGGTGCCGTGAAGGCAATCCAGGGCGTCGTCTATGCGTGGGAGCGGCTACACGTCTTTTTTTGGTGATCTTGTTAAGATGCCGGTAGTCCACGCAAAATCGCCAACTGTCATCTTTCTTTTTAACCAGAACCACAGCAGAAGCCCAAGGGCTGCAGGAAGGCTCGATTACATCTTTGGCGAGCATCTTGTCGACCTCCTTTTGAATGATGTGGGGCTCAGCTGCAGATACTCGATATCGTCGTCGGTGGATTGGATGGGCATCGCCAGTGTTTATACGGTGCTTGACAGCGCCGGTTTGACCCAGAGGACGGTCACAAAGCTCAAAGACGTCGCGATAAGAGGAGAGGAGGCGAAGGAGATCGTCAGCTTGGTGGGGCGAAAGGATTGGAGCGATCATTTTGTTCAGGTCGGAAGGATACAGATCTCGTGAAGCAGACGGGATATCGGCGGTGCACGAGCGAGCAACATCAGGTGGAGAGAAGGCCGAGATAACGTACTCATAGGAGGGTGTCAGCATAGCGAGGGAAATGACCTGTGGGAGCACTTGTCAGCACAGTCCGAAATTCACCACAGGAAGAAAAGTACGATTGTCCCGTAGAGCCATAACAGTGTGAGGAATGCCAACACTGTGCGTCAAATGAAAGGCAGTGATAGGAGCGAGCACAAAGTCACCGTCAGGTACTGGTGGGGAGGGTGTCACAATATGTATCAGCAATTCTGGATTATGCTTTATTGCGTACATATTCCCCATTTGGCAAAGATACATTGTGCAGGGTGAGGCGTAATTTATTCAATTGAATTTTCGTATTTACTTATCTCAATTACTACCTCAAGTCATTTTAAAATGTAGACCCCTGTGGGAAAAAGCAATGCCTAAAACAACGCTAAACATTTAATATTTTATATGTTTAAGGGATTCCAAGTGTCATTACTGAAATATATATCTTCCGTATTATTTCGTAATTACCATACGCGAGATTACTAGGGGCGCGAATTTTGTTTAGTTGGAACAATGTCATCATCATCAGCATCAGCCTATATTTATGTCCACTCCAGGACGAGGGCCTCTCCCTGTGATCTCCAATTACCCCTGTCTTGCGCTAGCTGATTCCTACTTGCGCCTGCGAATTTCCTAACTTCATCACCCCATCTAGTTTTATAGCGTCCTCGACTGCGCTTGCCTTCTCTTGGTATCCATTCTGTAACTCTAATGGATACAATATATATTTTATATAGTTACCAAGAATATTTTCGTAATTGCTGCTTTTCACGCTTCCCCCTTTCAAATAGTATTTACTGTAAAAATAAATATCTCGCTTACATCTGACTTCTTCACCAGTAACTCGTCCTGGAAAGTAATCCTATTTCAGGATAATAAATTCAAGCAAGTTGTGTGCCTAAAAGGTTTGGCATGCTATGCAAGATTGCCAAGTTCGCCAAGTAATCCGCTTGGAACGTTTACATATCCTTGTAAGAATAAATGTGACTGTTGTTGCTGCGTAGTTTGTAACAGACTACACGGGAAGTGTGTTTATTAGGTTCAGGTTACAGGCATCACAGATATCGTTTAACTGTTTGTAAGTCTTTAGGCAATTTTTCAGTCGGCAAGGCTGCAGCCAAAAACAATTTATCGCATTCACTGTATCACGGAGAACAAGATCGTCGCTGAGTGCGCTGCATTTCTTGCAATATACTAAATGTACTTTTCTTGCAGCTTTTGCGCAATTATGATCTGCATATCAGGAGCTCCCTAATAATCAAAGAATATATTCCGTGTGGTCATAAATGGTATTGAGAACAGTTGTTCACTAGTAGCTATGCTTCACTCCAATTTTACTATTCTAGCCTACTGTCGCATCATGAATATAGATTTATTGAGGGTCGAAATGTTTCTTCTATCAATAGCTGGGAGGAAAGGGAGTATTACAAGATGTAAACTGTCAGGCCTGCGTCTGTCCAACTATCAGACAGAAGCAGTTGTCGTAATATTGTAAATGTCAATATAACGCTGGTATAACAGGGACACTTTTGATTGCGCACAACAATGATCGCTGCCACCACCAAACAGTATGGAGTTGCTTGAGCTCTAGTGTGCCATGTCCAGGCCTAAGGCGGGTCCATAGAACTTTAGACATTTTACTATATGCAGGGAAATTTTTTTTGCAGACGTCAGCCTACAATCATTATAGAAGCTCGATCATGGTGCACACCGAGGGCACCATCTTGGAGACCGTTAAAATCCGCCTTGTTGTCTGCAATTGCGGCGTCTATAGCCAATAAAAGAGGCCGTAGCAGCCCTGTAGGCCAATCAGAGCAGAGAAGATGGCGAATTCGGCACTACAGCGGAAATTACCAATGCCCAGAAAAGCACCACCGTACAAGAGTTTATAATTTGGTCGTGGCATTATCTTTTCTGGAACTATCAGGCCAAGCTCAGTGCGCACGCTTCAGCTTCAGAAATAACGCCAACGGGGGCAGTCGCATGACGAGCCGTGGGCTTGCACCTGGAAATGACGTAAGTCCGAGACGAATAAGTTTCCGGATATTCACCAATATGCTCTCTTTCATGTTCTGCCTATGCTATGCGATGCCATCGCGTTTCTATGGCATGGCTGCGCGTACCTCAAGCAGAGAGGCATGCGGCCGGCTTTGTTCCTGTTTAAAACGCTGTGCTTGTTAAAGATTCTGCTATCTTTAAAAAAATGGAGGTTTTTTTTTCGCTGCGAAGCTGTCACGCACTAACGAGCCGTCTGAATATGTCTCGTTCTTATCGGAGGAGAATAAAAAAAAAAAAAAAACGAGGCGCTGAGTGAATGACCCTCGCATCTACGCGCGCTCGATTCGTTTTATTCGAGCGGCTTTTGACAGCGTAACCCGGCGCCGTGTATGTCAACTTACACCGTGTGCCATTCCAGGTGTCGTCGCGTGTACCAGCCTTAGTCGGTGCATGTATCAGGGGCATTGAACAGCTGTTTTTTAGTTGAACGCGTGCCACGGCTTCAGGGTGCCGTGAATCTGTTCGTGAGCCTCTTTTATATACTATTATCCTTAGGCGTTGCTCCGGTGCCATGTGCTGCCGCTCGGCGTAACGGAATTTCGCTCACTCTGTTCTTTGGCGAGCTTCATTTTGCACGCGGATGCGTCGCTGTTGCACACCTTTAACTGCCACACATTTCACTGTGCTCAGAAGGAGTAGGACAACGAAGGGCTTAATTCACAAAGGATTTTTTTTGTAAGTGCTTACGTGCCATTGCCTGGCCGCCTTCGCAACTACATGTCCGACGTCAGCATTTGCTAAAATTCACGCTAACGAGCGATCGTAGCACAAGACCTAACCTTACGAATACAAGCCCAGATTGTTGCGCTTAACAGACGACCACGGAGGTAATACACTCATAGACGGGACGGGAGCTTAAAGGAGGATTAATTATTAACCCTTGCACACGCCTCTCTATTCATTCCTATATGCAATGCTCCTGTCTCAGTGGAAAACAAATAAATTAGGGAGGCTCAATTAAGAGAGAAGCTGTAGATGTTAGCATTCATGACGGACCAACGTGCTTTTTTAGCGATTCAGCGAGAAATATCATATACTCAGACACCACACAAACACAAAAAAGCTCATGGCGGTTTGGAGCCCTGAATTGGTATTCCACTCAAGTTTTCTCGACATTAGAGCAACACAAAATGAACGGAAGAAATGTGAACAAACAAGAAGGAGTGGGAGGCGGGGGGACGGTAAACTTCCATATGCTTATTACATGACACCCGTCAATTGCCGTTATAAATACTCACTGCAGAAAACAATAGCAGCACGGAAACATGAGCGAGTTTGTAAGACTGCTTGGTAGCTACACAACGCGATAAAATAAACACAGGAAGCAAGGTAAACAGGCAATAGCGATCGTCCTGTTTTATTGAGGTAGCAACTGTATGGACATTCGAGTCATGTACGCACCATTGCCATTGGCGTCGACGCAGTCGTGCGTAACCAATCCACGGCGCATGTTTGGCACGCACCCAGAGAGTTAGAGGGTCTCTATGGCGGGGTGCATTTCGCTGCGAAAGTGAGGAAGTGGGTGGGCTGTCAACGCTAACCCCAATAAATAGCCTCGGTGGCGAAGCCCGGCAACGGCTGCTAGATAGCAGGCCTCTGCATTCTGCTTTATGGTGTCAGGCTACCTGGACCAACATTACCATTGCCAAGCCCGGCGTGACGAAAGCAGTGACGTCAAATTCATCGCGGCTTACCAGGAAGAGTTCCCATTAGATTCTATAGCAGTCGGGCACGGTAGCATGACGTCACGGATTGAAATGCACCAGCCTTGTGATCCAGCTCAGCATCTTGCCTTCCAGTGCTGGCAGGAGTGTTGTGCACATTATAAGCACTCTTGCATTCCTGCTGAACTGCTGTTTCGCCTATGCACTCTTTTGAGCGGAGCGGGGTGGGGATGCATGGGGGAACAACAAACTAACGTCCCCTAAATATCACTTGCCTTAAACTAACCCTGATGGCTTCCTCTCGTCGCATCACGTACATCAGCGAGGGGCGACGCCTGCAACGAAGCTAGTCTGGTAACGTTGGCCAGGACGTTGTTCCCTCGGCCCAGCTGGAGTTGACTTGCGTGCTGCGTCGCGCTAGCATCTCGCAACCGCGCATACAATGTTTATTTGAAATACTTTGACCTTGCTTGTTTTCTAACATGATACCCAGAATGAGCTGTCTATCTATATCCGCGAGCAAACAATCTCGACCCATGTTCGTTTAAAAAGCTAGCAAAAGTACGAAGCTGACGGAGTTCCGCCGTCGCACCCTCCGTAAAGCCAGTCTTGAGATTCTCCAGATTATCTTCAAGAAAGTTGAAAGTCACTTAAGTATCCTTCTGTGATTTGAAGGTGAAATCACGAGGACTTGTCCAAGTTATCCCCTTAAAATAAAACTCCACCTTAATTCACCTTGCTCTAATTTGTAACAAACTTAATCCAGCTTACCCCAACAGAATCCACCTTATTCCACTTTAACCCGCCTTTATCCAATTTACTACATATTAATCCAATTTTGGGAGGGGGCAAGGTAAATTTTTTCTCTCTCGGCTATGGCGTGTGGATTTAATTTCTATACTTAATAGCCAAAAACCATTTCCCCAGGTTCAGTCTCCTATTAGTTGGGAATCATTTATGATGGAAAACTCAACGCGACTCTACATATAGACAATGTAGCATCTGAGGCACAACGTGCTTTCAGGTTTACTGCGCAGACTGAGCAGAATGGGCTACGTAGGGTTTGTGGCAAATAATATTCTTATCAGGAAGCGTGCCTGCCAACATTGCCCTGCAGATTCTGCATCTTAACGATACAAACATTTCTACAATTTTACAGCTTTCCATCGAGACGCTTTGAATATGTCTTTATAAATGATCCATTCTCCTCTTTTGCTCATTGACCATGTTTTCACACTCCTCAGACTTTTTGAGATTGCCAGACTTCACTGCCGTCTTTGAAGCTGAGCTCTTGGCAATGATTCTAGCGCTGTGGAAGCTCCCCTTTAATGTGGTCAGTACGGTTATTATAACAGATTCCTTCCGTCTGTACTTCGATTACAGCCTAAAACAATTCACCAGCCCTGTCGCTGGTGAATTGGTTACGCCCTCTGGGTGCTTCTCGCCAATTGTTATGCATTAGCATAAAGAGTGCCTAACTCGAAAGCAGTACATTTGTGTGAAGCGTTGGAAGCTGCTCACGTGGTATAGCTAGGGAGGGGGTGGGCTAGCTTAGAAGAGCGTTCGCGTGTGTATGTGTAAGTGGTGTATGCTATGTGGTGAACGCAGGTAAAATCATTGATCCGGGACCTCATAGAGGTGCTATGTAATGCTAACGCATTTCTCTCGAATTTACCGTTAAATCGCCGCTGAATTTTTAACCTTGCCTTGTGTCTGTTTTTTCACGCTATGTTGCTACCTTGCAGAATATAACCAAAAACACAAGTTGTGTGACACGTGCCAAGATACCGAGAAACGCCAATTCCTTGAGTGTCGATGACACAGACGTCGAGCACATCTATCAAAATCTTCCTATGGCTTCTGCTTGTGTGAATTCACGTATAAGTTGATGGCGCAATTTGTGGTAATCAGAGGAAAAACTCTTCTACAGTAAAGCAAGAAAATCCCATGCTGAGATTCTATTCTGAACATTTTTGTTATGGGGACGCAATTTATAGTTCAGACAGCACCCCGTTTTCTACGATGTAATATTTGGCACCAAAGACAAATGAATATATATGTGGGTCCTTTGAAATTTCTTTTCGCCGCTTTTTCCGATGTCGTCTTCATATTTTCATCTCTTGATCGGTGCTTCTTTTAGCTCAATTTGCTGTCGTGCACGTGTTTTCTTATCAACAGGAGCAGTGATTCTACAAAATACAATGATGAGAAGTAAGACACGGTTTATGTACAGACTATATACAGACAGAGGTAGCCACGGTGACCGAAGAGTAATCACGCGTAACATTCCGGCAATCGTCGTTTTCTTCATTCCTCGAAGGAAACGGCATGCAAACGGCACTCAAACGATGCCTTAAGTCCCGAAAGCATCACAAGGTCTCTCATTTATCCGTTCCATGCAGCCGCGGATGCCTTCGGAAACCGCTCACCAATCGGTGGTACAACGCGGAAAGCACAACAGCGAACTGCGAAACTCGTCTCATGGCCTGCTTGGCACTATCCAGCACGACGAATCAGACCGAGCCGCTCGCGCTGAGGCCGTCGGCGCTAACGACGCTTGTCTACTAGACCTACCGTTGCACGAGCTCTAGGCGACCTTAGAAGACCGGAGTAGGTGTGCCCTTGCTGTCAGCAGCCAATCGCAATCTCGTTCCCTTGAAACGTGACCGCAGAGGCGTGACCAACGGGCAAGCCCCCTTTGGCACGCTCACTCGGCTGTTGGAAAGCGCCCCACATTCACAAGACCTCTAAGCGAGAGAGGGTTCCTTTCCTCTCGACGGAGCGCTGCTGACGTAAGGCATCAACTACCGCTATTTTCGATGATTAATCAGCGCCATCCCGCTTCCCTGTCTTGTTAGGTGCATTTTCCTTGCGTCAAAGAGAAGCAAAAAGATGCAACGAAATATTGGTTCCTGGTCGCAAATAAAAAAAGCACTGCATACGAATAGCGACCATATTACCAACTAAAGTGTCCGTACGACGGCCCGACACTTTAGTTGGACCGCAATACATATACCGGTATTATTGCGTGGTGAGGTGGTCTCTGGGAAGCGACGACACTCTGTGTAAGGCGGGGCCGTTTGCAGAGCTGCTAAATAGCTTAGTTTGTTTCAGAAGACTCCAAGTACTATGACGCCCATATTATCGTAACAAACCCGACAACACTCCATCAAAACAACAACGTTAACTGGGCGCGTACATTACATCGCTCCAAATTACGCGTAAATAGAAAACTGACATCAGAAAGGATACTGACAAACTGTTGTTACAGACGAGTTGCGGGTAAATGCAATAAATGTTTGCTGAACGCCCTTCAGATTTCATTCATCCACCCAAACTGGTACTCTTCTAGGAACGGCTTCGAATAAGCGCAGTTTTTAGTCCAACAAAGTTTTGTCTACATTCTTGCGTGCCCATGTCTATTTACTCGGATTACGAAGTCACCTACAGGCCAGCTAGCCGATTTAGCCACGCTGTTGCAACGTAGATGGCAATGACGCTACTTGTTATATAACGGGAAATATTCTGATTTTCGGAAATGGAAGTAAAGCCTGGATTTACTATCGCAAACGCTGGATGTTAACAATGGCGTGCTGAGAGTATCTTCATCGAGCGGCAGAAAACTATGGACGAGAACACATAATTGCGACAAGCAAAGCGGATTCACTATGGATCGCGCGCGTTACACAGGGGGCTAAAGCGTGCCCAGTCATCGATACAGGTTGTAAAAGCCAAAGCGGCCCTCAAACCATTCGTGACAACCCCTACGATGTTTTCTTGTTTTCGTTATTCGACGTGTTCACTGCCAAGAGGCAAAAAAAACGAAAAAAAAAAACGAAGTCGGATAACAAAGGCGCAGTTGTTCATCGTGCTGGAACTGCAACGATGTCGTGTTACCTATCCCTTTGAGCATGTTGGCGGGATAATTTGTTCGGATTCATAAAAAAATATGGAAGGCGACTGGACGAAGACATTAAAAGCAACTGACACCCGCAGAATGCTAATCGAGGCTCATCTCACACAACGGTACACTTTGGCGGCGCAGAATGCTTTTGCGTGCACAATGTGAACTTATGAACAAATTCTAGAGGGTATAAAGATGCGCTTTTATCGACTGGACTTTATTTTCGAATGAACATGAAGATCCAATATGCATACGAAATAACTACAACCCTTCAAAAAAGCTTTATATAAAATCGATTACGATTTGCTGTGCTGGGACGAGTGCAACCACACGCAAGTTGCACGCAACCGCTGAAACGCTACCGCTACCGCGCCTGCATGTGCTTGCTTCTGGGGTCAAGTTCAAAGTATATGGAGCAACGTTTCACGAGGAATTTCGTGCGTCAGACCAAAACGCGGTGGGATGACGCAGCAGGTTCACTCCTTCGCAAGAAATTCGTCATTTTCACGCTGATTGGCCGCGCAATGCGATTCGTGCTTTGATCTCTCAATTGCAAGTGAAACGCTGCTAGACCAGACTCCTAAAGCGAAGGTCCACTCGCTGTCCTGACTCTTTCGGAGCTGAGCTGACCGCATGCCGTTTCTGCTGCTGCGAGGAAATGTCATGAAACAAGCGACATTCCACGTAAATTCTTACCTGTGTCTTCGACCATTAAAATGAAAAGAAAAAAAAAAGCCGGCAGATCCCACGCACTGTGAGAATCGATGTCATGCGAAGCAATGTGCCTACCAAGTTAATGAAACGACAATGAGAGCACCAAGACAAAGGCGGCTTTTTAATGACCTACATGACGCGCATGTCACGATATTCACCTCATGAGTCCTCAGGAGTCCCTTTAGTAAGGCCTAGGAGACCTTAAGGAGAAAGCCTTAGCCATGCTCATGACTATGACTTCTACCATTATCCTTCAGTGTTTCCTTCAATTAGTACCCACGTCAGAACCCATTTGAGTGCTTTTTGAGTGTTAATCTTTTTTTTCCTGAGTCATTGTCATTTTTGCTGAGTCATGCTCATGACTATGACTTCTACCATTATCCTTTAGTGTTTCCTTCACTTAGTACCCACGTCAGAAACCATTTGAGTGTCAATCGTTTTTCGCTGAATCAATATCATTTTTGCTGAGTCATGCTCCTGACTATAACTTTTACCACCATCCTTTAGTGTTTCCTTCACTTAGTACCCACGTCAGAACCCATTTGATTTGAAAGAGCGTAAGATTGGGCGAGTTGGTATTCCATGTCTTGTACTTAATGACGCATAAAAAGGGACGAGGCACAGATGGACGACGCGGACACAGCGCTAACTTCCAACAATCTTTTATTCTACGAAGCACTTCACACATATATAGTCAACAGATAGCAGCGCACGCAAGCGCATAAGTACTGGTTTTTTAACACATGACGGCAACGTGACATGTGTAATGGAAAAGATGAGATCGAAGATGAAAAAGGTGAAAAAAAAGGTATAAATTTTTTTTTCTAGTAGCGACAGATTAGGATGCTATCTTCATCACGCCACCCACTGTACCTTGTTTAAAAAATCTAAACAAGGTACAGAGGGTGGCGTGATGAAGATAAATAGAATAGAACATCTAAATAGAAGATTTTTAAACAAGGTACAGAGGGTGGCGTGATGAAGATAGCATCCCAATCTGTCGCTACAAGAAAAAAAAATTTAAACCTTTTTTTCACTTTTTTCATCTTCGATCTCATCTTTTCCATTACACATGTCACGTTGCTGTCATGCTTTAAAAAACCAGTACTTATGCGCTTGCGTGCGCTGCTATCTGTTGACTATATATGTGTGAAGTGCTTCGTAGAATAAAAGATTGTTCGAAGCTAGCGCTGTGTCCGCGTCGTCCATCTGTGCCTCGTCCCTTTTTATGCGCTATTAAGTACCAGCCATTTGATTGTTTTCTTGAGTGGTAATCTTTTTTTCACTGAGTCATTGTCATTTTTGCTGAGCCTTGCTCATGAATATGACTTCTAGCATCATCATTTAGTGTTGCCTTCACTTAGTACCCGCGTCCGAACCCGTTTCAGGGGTTTTTGAGTTTTATTGTTTTTTTGCTGAGTCATTGTCATTTTTGCTCAGTCGTGCTCATGACTATGATTTCTACCACCATCCTTTAGTGTTGCCTTCACTTAGTACCCATGTCCAAACTCAGATCAGTGTTTTTTGAGTGTTAATTTTTTTTTTGCTGGGTAATTTTCAATTTAGGCGGCTGTTTTATGACTTACATGAGACGCATGTGATGACAGTCAAGTCATGACCTATAATTCATGTTCGTCATACACTGTTGTCATTATACGCCAACTTTGGTATCTATGAAGTTAAAGAAACGACCATGAGAGCATGAAGACCTAGGCGGCTGTTTCATGACCTACATGACACAAATGTCATTATATTCAGGTCATGACCTACCATTTATGTTCGCCATACACTGTTGGCATAGTATGCCATTTTTGGTAAATACCAAGTTAACGATACGACCATGAGAGCACCAAGACGTAGGCGGCTAGATACATAGATAGATAGATAGATAGATAGATAGATAGATAGATAGATAGATAGATAGATAGATAGATAGATAGATAGATAGATAGATAGATACTGTCAAAGTGGCAGTGTTCGCCAAGAAATTCTTCGCATTTAAAAAGATATAATATGAAGTACTTCGCGGCAAGCTTTATTGCGACAGCAATTATATCAACACTCCAGGCGCTTTTCCGCCATCGTCACCGCCGTGATATTCCGTAAAACCAAGTGCGATAACAGTGGCCGTGCGGGCTCTATCTTGAAAGCGATCTGTGATGGGGACAGAGTATAGATGCGCTGGATGCTGATAGCTTCGTGTGCGCTGTATTCTTGCCGCTTATTTCGCATTGAAGGGAGAGGCAGCACAGAGGTGAATTCGCCCGCTGCTGTCACGCTTCCTCACTCCAGCGCTTTGACAGCGAGTGTCCGCGGTCATCGAGTGAGATGTGTTGATGTTGGCCTGTGCGTGCGCAACACCATGCTTGTTAACTTAGTGAGCGACAGTTTACAAGTTTATACGGCCGATAAAACTACTGTCTTTACTTCGTATAGCTGTCTATTTAATTTGCTATCCCAATCAATGCTTCGCCTTCTTTGCTTCCCTCAAGAACACTAAATGGTGCCGAGTTGCTGGCTACTGTGGTGCAAATGGACGACCATGTTCTACGCCTATCGTTGGGAAATTTTCTATAGTACTTCTACAGTTCTAACTTGAAATAAAGAAGATACATGTGCTATGACATATGCAAGCTCGTCATTACGGCTTACAGAAGTGGACTGTTTGGATAGCAAGTAATAAAAAAATGATTAACCTCTTTGTTTTTCAGCGATGCTTGAAGTGGTTTCGGGTAATGTTTTAAAGTGCTGACCATAGGTCGGCAATGTGAACGGAACTCACTCAGACTCACTCACAAATTTATTTTTTGCTTGCTGCTCACTCGGACTCAGACACACCGAAATACTACTCTGCCGGCCTCACTCACACTCATGCCTCGATGTGAGCCTGAGTGAGTCGACTTATTAGGTAATTCCCCGTTCTATGTTGCTGGCCATATATGGTTTATTGGCCGATTAAAATCAGTATTGCTGGCGTATCTAGTATACTTGCTAGACATATGACACAAAGGACAACAGTGAGTAGGTGAGTATTCAAATATTTGTTACCCATAATGCAGCTGAAAATTCCGTAAGCAGAGAAAAAGTTGGTATGTGTAACCTACACTGACTACTAACACGCTTGACCGAACTACGGTGAATATCTTATACAACATGCCATATTAGTAAACGAAAAAATATCAGTGAATACATATGGGTCTCAGAGCTTATAAGCTATAAGTGGCAGCAGAACTTACAGTGAACTTAATCAGTCAGACTGCCACCAAATCAGATGAGTCAAATAGGGGAGGCAAATTAATATATATATGTAGATGTACTATCATCATTAGCCTAAATAGTAGGCAGTTTTAGAAGAGCGTTGTATACGCTCCGCGCCGCTAAGATTTCATGCACACCGCTGGCTGCATGAACTGCGTTGATTTGGCTCGTTTGACAAGCGTGTCTTTTGGAAACACCGGCCACGCGCGCTGAGCGCGGCTGTAAAACAGCGCAACCAGTAGAAGCACCCTAACGCTCCGGTCACACGGCTTCGTAACGGGGCGTGGGCAGCGTTCTTCGTTCCGCTGCTGATGTAAGAGTTGCGCGCACGAGCATTAGCGTTCCCGCTAGCGTTCCGCTGAGCGGCTGTGCGCAAATCGTTAGGATATGAGGGTCTCAGCGGAGTGGACCGCGAACGCTATGCTAAAGCTGTCTACTGTCTATTTATCTTCACTGCAGGACCAAGGCCTCTTCCTGCGATGTCCAATTACCCCTGTTTGCGCTAGCTTATTCCAACTTGCGCCTGCAAATTTCCTAACTTCATCACGCCACCTAGCATTCTGCCGTCCTTGACTGCACTTCCCTTCTCTTGGTATCCGTTCTGTAACTCTAATGGTCCACTGATTATCCATCCTACTCATTACGTGGCCTGCCCAGCTCCATTTCTTCCTTTTAATAGACAGTTTTAGCAGAGCATTGCTTACGCTCCGCTCCGCTAATAGCCTTGCAACACGGGCAAAGTAAAGTGCTCTTTGAGCGAGTGCACTTCAGCGCGCTGATTGTCACTTTGGCGGAGCGCTGCTACACGTAAATAAAAAGTGTTCTTTCAAATTGATGGCCTTGGTTATCGGGAGTCAGACGAGAAAGCATTATTTGTTAGTATAAAAATGTGTGCACGAAAACAGTCTACTATTGTTTCAAGAAACATTTACAATCCACCTTTACAAGCGCCAGCAACGATGGCAACTTGACCAGCAAAGTCAAAACGACTCGATCCGCTAAACAACTGCGCAGCTGTTACCCGGCGTGGTCGTGAACAGCCCGATAGCGAGAATACTTTTTTTGCTGTTCATTTTTCTTGTTGTTTTTTTTTTTTGCGGTGTGGCACATTTTATTATCCCCCCTTGCACAATGCCTCTAGGGGCCTGTAAGGTATGTTAATACAATAAATAAATAAATAAATAAACATGTTATTAAAAATTACCGCTGACTCTTCTTTCACTAATACTATACTTATTTTTTACTCATTGCTAACGAGGCTACACACTTCGCCGCCGCAAAGTGTGTTCGCCGAACACACTCGCCGGCGAGTGCGCTCTGTAGTGAGTGTCACTAAGCGTTCCCGTGTGGCAGCCGGTGAATGACTCTAGCGGCAAAGTGCACTCACTAAAAGTGCAATTTACTTTGCGCGTGTGGCAGGGGTATAACGTTTCACGCACTCCGCTGGCTGCATGAACTGCGTCGATTTCGCTTATTAACAGCGAAGCTGTTTAAGCCAGCCGTAATTTGTGGTGCGTAGCAAGAAACTTAACATGAAATAAATAAAAATAAACTTTCTTGCCGAGGCGGGATTCGAGTCCGCGTGCCCCCGGACCCTAAGCGAGCGTCGTAACCGCTAGGCTATACTGCCAGTTTTTTTTTGAACATGGTATTTATTACAATGAATGAGATGTGGTATGTACAGGAACTATTTACAGTAATTTGAACACCAGGTGGACATAACTAATCAAACGTCAACGAGCAGTCCATAAGCCTTCAGAGCATGCATTTATGCGAACCATATGATTGCGTTCGAGCGTCGTCGTCTTCGTCCACAGCTGGCGCGTTCGTACGCTCGTGCTCTGCGAGGTGAAGAGCTTTTGAGCGCTGAGAGCGAGAGAGAGACGCATTCACGGAGCATGTCTCCTGGAACGCGGTGTCGGCATTGAAACGCGGTGTCCGTGTTGGAAACTGCGCTATGCAACGCGCAGTGACGGTCGTACGTCCGAGACGTGCGAAAAGAAATTATCATCATCGTGAGTAATAAGATTAAAATTTCACACCGAGCCGCTGGGGATCGCTCTGCCATCATCCGACCGCAACCTTTCTGGTACGCATCCCAACTTGCTGAGATACGCCTAACTCGGCAACACTACCCCTCACCTCAGCCTTCCCTTACTCGCCGACAGGCTGTCTGTTGGCGACAACTACAGGCGAATACTTTCCCGACGCCCCTTCTCTATTTCTACCTCTACCCCTCCCGTGGTCCAGCTCAATGCCCCCACTGCGGTGACCGCCCCACCCTACTGCACATAGTCTGGCTTTGCCAACACATTCCCCACGTCCCTCCCGTTCCAACCCCCCCCCCCCCCCCCCCGCCTCACCTCCTGGGAGGAGCGGCTGACCAACGCGACGGCGACTGGCCAGCAATGGCTGGTCGACCGTGCCGAGGCGGAGGCTGCTACCTATGGGGCCCCGGACTAAGGGCTCCACCTTCGAGGCACAACTGGTCTCCTCGATATTGTAATAAAGTTTATTCTCTCTCTCGCGCGTACTACCGGAAAATGCTGGGCTACGATCGCCCAGCTTCGCTGGTTTTGACACGCGCGTCTTCCAGAGACGCTGGCCACGCGCTCTCAGCGTGGCTGTAAAACGACAAAGCAAGCAGTAGACGCTCCGATCAAACAGCTTCGTAGCGGAGCGTGGGCAGCGTTCTTCGTTCCGCTGCTGATGTGAGCGTTGTGCGCACGCGCATTAGCTTTCCCGCTAGCGTTCCGCTGAACAGCTGCAGTGTGTGCAAATGTTGGGATACGCTGGTCTGAGCGAAACTAACCGTGAACGCTCTTCTAAAGCTGTCTAATGTCAAGTAGAATATAGGCTATCCCCGTTTGCTCTCTGATCCACACCGCTCTCTTCCTGTCTCTGTCTCTCTCTGTATATATATATATACAATGAGGTGATGCCGAGATCCGGTAGTTGAACAAGAACTTGTAGGTTGAGGACGCACGCATGACAAGAACGACACTTATTCCTACGTTTCGGCCAGGGTCCGGGCTTTTTCAGGGAAGGCCGGACCCCGGCCCCAAACCCCTGACGAAGGCCGGGCCCCTGCCGAAACGTAGGGAATAATATATCGTTTTTTTCGTACGTGCGTTCTCAACCTACAAGTTTTTAGATATATATCTATTTTTGAATAAATAATTTGCTCTATAGAGTGCTTGGTGAAAGACAAGTCAGGTCTCTCAACGACACCAACTGTCAGCGGAGCGGTGCGACTATGCCCCTATTTGCTTTTTCTTCGCCGCCAGGAGCGCTGCGGTAAGGAGGGCGTCATGTTCAATCGTCTGTTCGAGGCCTGAGGCGCAGCTTTAACGTGTTTCGCTTCAAGCGCCCTTATACCACGGTAAGTTATCTCGTATGTGGCACTATTCTCTTGTCATTTGTGTAATACCGTTACCCGGCCTATTTCCAGTCAAACTGAGTATGCAGCTATAAACCACTATTGCACCACCTACCCCATTTGCAGCGCTTTCGCCCAGCGTCGTGCATTGTCTTAGTTGGCTGTTAGGGACTGATAATTATTGCGCGACACGGGAAACAGAGAACACAAACAAAAGGAGCATGAAAAAATCTTGAGTGGTGAAAGCGTTGCGCTCAAGCATTCTTCATGTTCCATCTCTCTCTGTTGTCCGTGTCCCGTTACGCGCAGTAAATATCAGTCCTTAATACTGAGCCAACTATGACCTCAAGATGTTCTACTCTTAATTGGTGCTTCTGATAAAAAAATATTAATATAATAGTGTGTTTACGTGCCAAAACCACGATCTGATTATGAGGCACGCCGTAGTGGGGGACTCCGGAAATTTGGACCACCTGGGTTTCTTTAACGTGCACCTAAATCTAAGTACACGGGTGTTTTCGCATTTAGCCCCTATCGAAATGGGGCCGCCGTGGCCGGGATTTGATCCCGCGACCTCATGCTCAGCAGCCCAACACCATAGCCACTGAGCAACCACGGCGGGTAATTGGTGCTTGTGATGAAGTTTTCCCGACGACTTGTCTGCATGGGAACGCAGTTAGCGGAAAGTTATCGGACGCAACGTGAAAATTTAGCCTTGTGCCATTTTTCTTAAGAGCCAGGGGAATCGCTTTTCTGGTCTCCTCCATTATTCACGTCACAGCTACTGAATTCACCCATTTGGAAAGGAAACAGGTCAAAAAAGACCGAACAATCTGGCCGATAAATAAATGACTTATGCCCATGCAAAATCTCTTGGACTATGACGAAACAGTCGCCTGATTATTCATCATTTGAAACGCCACCTATTCAACTGGCTTACTTGCTATTACGCATTTAGACGCTGCACGACGTCCATTATTTTTAGGTGGAGAGCCTTTGTTGATTCCCATGAAGACGGCCGATTTGAAGATCACGCAGTAACGTTTGCAGATATGTCGCGTCAATGAAGTTACCAACGTATTTCATCCGGCCCCTCGATGCCATCTCTAGCTGAGCGGCTTCACACGGTAGTGTTTTTTCGCCTGCACTTGTGTGGTCTAGCCGGCTGACTACCGACCACACGTGGGGTTGTTTGCCGTGTAGACCTAAATTCTTCCACCAGACGGGGTAATTTATGGCGCTTCCAAAGGCCGCCACTCCTTCAGAAAGGCCGTGAGATGCGCATCTCCCGCGCGAAAAGGGTTGGCGACATATCCTAACGATCGGTTCACAGTGACGGCACCGTACATCTTTCTGTAGCATCATTAGCTTGCTGTTTTCAACGCTTTTACCGCGTGGTTTGTCTGCAGGAATGTCCATTCCTTTCTTTATGTCGGGATAGGACATAACTTTAGAAGCACTGGAAGAGAGAAAAGCTGGGCCATATTTTGTGTTTATCTCTCTTTTATTCTCAGGATGTGCGATACCTACTCCGCTACCGTTTGGATGCGATTCTAAAAGGATTACAGTGACCGTAATCAGTTAATCAGTTCATGCTTGAGACGGAGGGGACATTTGCTTTTACGACGTACCTCTGGTCGTTGAATGTGGCGGCCACATTTTGCATGCGTTCTTTCCTGTTTACAGAAGTGGTAGGAAGAGGGGCCAGTTTGAAAGTGGGCAACGTCAAAGCGAGTTATGTATCACTCTGACCGCGGCTACGAATTGGATTCGATGTCTTCGAGCATGAGAACAGGCAGCGGTTTATTGGCACATCCAAAGGTGACTTTTGAAGCGACGCACTTCCTTGCTGCATTGAGGAAGCTTAGAGCCGCAGTGTCTCTCGCTGATACATTGCACGGGGACGGAGCAACCACCCCACCCGAACAAGGAGAAACCAGAGCTCGAAGGTCATCCGGATGACAGTGCAAACGTGAATTCTCACAGTCAATTCGTAAACACGTTTATGTGCAGAGAGGGTGGATGTTATGCCGGGTGTTCAAAATTAAGCTTTACGGAATTTTAAAAAATCGCCTGTGGCAGGTAGCAGAAATCTTATCGTTGAGCAGGGCTATTCTAAGAGGCGCGCATTAGTAGCACGAGAAATCGAAACACATATTCAACGATTTAAGAAAAATGGACTAATGAACTTCTCAGTTAATTACTTTACGACACATATTGCAATTTACGAATTGTAGCCGGTGACCTTGCAAGACACATCCACTTAAAATGAATTTCCAGGATGACACCAGTTTTGAGATATTTCCCAAAGTGTGGGACGGAATACATAGGCGTTCCAGTTATTTCTGTGCTTCAATGTACAAAACAGAATTTTGGTAGAAAATTAAGTGCAACATTGCATTTTTACGGCGAGTTTGATGGCGTATATCTCCAAACTGGTGTCATTCTGGAAATTCGCTTCGTAAATTGCAATGTGTCATAAGGTAATCAACTAAGATGGTAATTAGTGAACATTTGTTAATTAGTTAAATATGTGTTTCGATTTCTCGTGCTACTAATGTGCGCCTCGATAAGAATTATGCTACCTGCCACAGGTGATTTTAATAATTTTCGTAAAGGAGCACTGTTTCAACAATAAATGTTTCTTTTTCTCTCTCCTAATTTTGAACACCGGGTATATACGCACTAAAATGTTGAATGCAATAAAATCAACAGTTCATTTCTAGCGCACTGAACTATTATTTAATATTTGGTAACGGCGTCCTTGAAGGACGTTGTATTTTCAATGCAAGTGATGGGTCAGGGAGGGCAGTTACATTCTGCGTAAGCGCTAGGACAAAATGAATGAAAGAAGGTCATTGTTCTGCAGAAAGCAACTGCAGCTTCGGAACAGTGACCTAGACGGGATGACATCATAGGGTGGCGCTCAAAAAATATTCCGATCAAAAATCTTGCGAAAAAACCATCTACATAATAATTTTCTTTTAATGTCCTTAATAATGAGACTGCAAATAAATTTCATCGTTGAAATACTAGCTGTAATTAGAAAATTTACATGAGCTGATCAATCTCGAATGGGTTCAATGGTTTTGCTTGGAATCCCACAATTCAAATGCGTATTTAAGCCGTTATCGGCGCTTTCAAAAAAATGTCACAGTTTCGCCCGAAAGGCGAAGCATCAATTGCGATAGCAAATTAATAGAGAGCTATTCGGAGTAGAGATAGTAGTTTTATCGGCTGCATAAACTTGGACACATTAGCATACTAACGGAAATAACAAGCGTGGTGTCAGCGCGCACAAGAAAACATGAATAGATCACACTGAGTGACCGCAGACAACGACTGTCAAAACGCTGGCAGCAATTGCAGCCGCCGCAACGGGCGAAGGTTCGTGCGGTCCAACGCTTCAGCGGAAACTGAGCGGCGAATTCACAGTGCCTACAAAGTTCAGAGCCGTGTGGAGAGCCGGGCGACCGCCACAGCCGGGCAAAGTACAAGTGCAGTTGTTGGCAGTGTGGAAGCTGCCCCCACCCCTCCCTCCCGCGCTGCCTTCCCACTTTCTTGCTTTCGCGTGGTAGATTCAGTTCCCCATGCGCCCGGTTGCAAGATATGCAGTTGGTGCCGCAGCACAGGGTCGCCCCGCCTCCATCCCTCCTATACCTC
Source organism: Dermacentor silvarum (assembly GCF_013339745.2). Taxonomy (NCBI): domain Eukaryota; kingdom Metazoa; phylum Arthropoda; class Arachnida; order Ixodida; family Ixodidae; genus Dermacentor; species Dermacentor silvarum. The sequence goes on along the minus strand of NC_051162.1, from coordinate 20,802,887 downwards.
CACGGCCTTTCGCGCGACGGTCGCGTTGGCTTTCCGCCGTGTGTTCGCTCTCCGTGACAGCGCGCGTCCCCCGCGCGCTTTCACTCGCGCATACGGCGCGCGGCGACGATTTTATCGCCCTTGGATTTGTACGGAACCTCACGGCGACGGCGAAGGAAAGTTCTTAATAATGAAACCGCAAATAAATTTCATTATTGAAATACTAGCTGTAATTAGAAACTTTACATGAGCTGATCTAACACGAATGGATTGAACGGTTTCGCTTTGAATCACACAATTCAAATGCGTATTTAAGCCATCATCGGCGCTTTCAAACACGAATGCCGCACCGCGGTCGCACTGCAAAGCACTATATCTGGGATCCGTACGAGGGATTTCCGTAGGCACTGCGTCTGTTGCGTAGATCAGTCGCTTCTCGAGCTCTTTTTATTTCCAATTATATCACACTCCAGGCGCACGTCTGTTGTTGCACCGTCGCCGTGAGGTTCCGTATAAAGTGCACGGGCAATAAAAGCGTCGCCGCGCGCCGTAGGCTGTATGCGCGAGTGAAAGCATGCGACGGTGAGCGGACAATCGCGGCTCGCGCATGCAAGGGCTGGAAGGAAGCGCGCAGGCTTTCAGTCGCGCACAACGCTGCGGAGGGAGGGTAGGGAGGTAGATGGGGATGCGTTTTACTACGGCCATGGCTGGAAGGCTCCGGGGGGGGGGGGGGGGGGGGGGCGTTCTGCGCCGCGAGCGCCTGCCCGCGCGACAGTGTATTTAAAGCCATCTGCGGCGGGGGAAGAGTCCGCCCTCCCTGTGTTTTCGCAGCTAAGATCACGTTGATGCGAGCGCCGACAAGAAGCTTAATTCGCTCGCTGCTGCTGCCGCGCTGACTCATTCCAGCGTTTTGACACCGAGTTTCCGCGGTCGTCGAGTGCGATGCGTTCATGTTTGCTTTTGCGAGCGTGACACCGTGCTTGGTAATTTACTTATTGTGCCTATGTTTAGAAGTTTACACGGCCGATAAAACAACAATCCTTACTTTGTATAGCTGTCCACTAATTTGCTTCGCCTTTTGGGCGAAACTGCGACTTTCTTTTACCAGCCGAGCTGCTCAAGCTTTCCATTTACCCACGTAGCGTTTGCAAAAACTCGCCTAGCGAAGATGTCACTGCGCGTTGCCTAGCAGCCACCTGCCACAGCTTCGCCTCGCCTCTCCTAGCTCCGGCAACGCTCCTCCGCCGCCGCGCCAGCGATGACGTCACTGCACGTTGCATAGCGCAGCTTGCAACACCGACACCGCGTTGCAATGCTGACACTGCGTTCCAGCAGACCCGCTCCGTCAATGCGGTCGCCTAGCCATCACTTAGCCAGCTTCGCCCAGCCATGTCATTGCTTTGCGCCGTAATTCTTGCTTTGCTTCGTCATGACAACACTTTTTGAAGCTTGGCCATGACGTCCCACTGATTATAAAGATTATGTCGCCTCGACGGCGACACACACAACTCTCGCAGACATCGCACTGAGTAAATGTAACATGGGACGGCCGAAGAAGTACAAGACTCCCGAAGAAGAAGAAGCTCAGCTGGAAGCTCGTCGTGCCACCAGCCGAGAACAAATGCGGCGATTGCGTGCAAGTCCACAGTATCGCACCGAAGCCGCCGCTGCAAAACAGCGACGAAGTGCCGAGGATCCTGAGTTCCGAGCCCGGGAAAGCCAGCGTAGGCGACTGAACGACCAGCGACCTCGGGCAAGTGATCCAGGCTACCGAGTCATGCTAGGTGATCACCAGCTCCGTTGTTGTTCCAGCATTGCAGAACTTAGTGAGAGCTGCGCTATTTTTTTACGGCGTAAGCTGTTATAAAAAAAAAGACGTGGTTCCCTCCGGGATCGATCCGACGCCCGCTGCGTGGGAGTCAGATACTCTACCACTAAGCCACGCAAGCTTTTTTTTTTCTTTATTAACTGAGCCACGCAAGAGCTTGCTATCGGGCAGAGGAAAAATGCTCTAAAATGCTCCCTAGGCAGGCGCGCAGGCGCAGAGGACGAGATACGGTTTAGACGAGACGCGCAATCAAAGGGATCCCGAGCCTCCGCCAGTATGGTAGCGCCATCTAGTTAAGGCGCCTGCAAACGCATCGTGCCCGACATGTAAGTTGCATATGGCAGTTGCATACTGCATGTAACTGTACCTGGTACTCTGGATACCTGTTCGGTACACGTTATGGCGTCTCCTCGCAAGGTACGAACAGCTGCTGAGAAAGCGAATCGTAGAGCTACGTGCGCGGCTACAACCAGGCATCATCGGGTTCAGCAGACTGCTGTGCAGAGAGCATTACAAGCCGCAGCTCGCCGTCGACGCCGAGCGGGCAGTTAAGATCGTTCTCGTCAAAACGAGGCGAAGAGACTTTGCCGCGAAGACCCTGTTGTGCGTGATGCCGAAATGGAGCTACTCTTGAGCCGCTTCACCAGCTTACCCTGTGACTGTGCTGCGTGTGCCGCGCAGGCCTGTTACTTTTTTTTTTGATGTCGTCGTCAGGCGGACACTGGGAAAAGAAATCGCGAGAGCGTTAATACAAAGCGTAACTGCAGATGATCATTCAGCCCTTCCCTAAGCCAGCGTATGTGCCCGGACTTCGTCACACGATTTCGAAATCCATTATTTTGAAACACTCGCGTTCGCTATGTTGCGAGCGCGGGTAATAGACGGCTGGTTTAGATTTCGGCAGTGAATTGCCGGCGAGTCACCGCGGTGAGTTGTATCAGTTAGCTACCTTATATATTATGCATAATGGCAAATACAGCATTTTTACCTGTAGCACGATGTCAGCGTACCGGCGACGTGTTTGTATTTCCCTGATGTTCCCGCTGTGCAGCAACATTCAGCGTCAGTTACGCCGACTTGACTGAAATCTTCAGGGAAACGCACCGAGACTGGAGGCGGCTTCTCTTGCATGGCAGACATTTGGAGGCATAGGCCGACGACTTCCATTGCGTTGTCTTTCTTTATAATTTTTTTTCTTGTATGCCAACAACCACAAAGCGTTAGGCCAACACAAGAATCTTGTGTTCGTGAAAAAAGCTACTTCATATTAGAATTGAGAAAACATGTGAATGCGCTCAAGCTGAGCATTGACGCAGCCCTGGATCCAGCAGCCATATTTGTACGACTGCAGCACCTCCACTAGGTCGTGAAAATGACCAATAGTTCTCACTATACTCGCGAACAAGTTTCTGCGGCTGTGAAGGGAAAGCTACGGGGGCGTGGCTGCTGCACATGTGTTACCGCGCCAAGTAGTCCGGCAGCGTTTTACAGTGCTTTGGGTTGCTGGAAACAGACGCTTAATTGACGCAGCTTCAATGTTGGACGCTTTCGCGGCAGGAAAAAGCCACAAAATATGTAAACGTTTACACTCAGTGGTATGCTCCATCTTATGTAGCTGTTGTTAATAAGGTGTTTATGTTTTCTCTTCCTCAGCCTAAAACAACGTGGACTAAACCGTTGGACTCTTTTCAGAAGTGCTTCACCTGTGCGCGCTTTGCCTCCGTAGCTCTCCCTTTATAGCCACAGAAAGTTGTCCGGGAGTATAATAATTTGCACAAGAGTAGCTTTAAATGCTGTGGAGGTGGACAGAGATAGGCAGGTTGTTTAACAATGTAGGATAGTTAACTAGATGGTAGTTATGGTTAGCTACCCTGGTCGGACGAAAGGAGGCACGGGGATAAAAAGAGAAAGACAGACGAGCAGAAACAATAGACTGCCTATACAATCAAGTGGTACCAACGGTAGCTGACAACATTCTGAGAGTACATTATGAATGCCGTATACTTCAGGAACTTCAGCAACGCAGAAGCATAGGAGTTGTTTTGAAAATACTGGGGCCTAGCACTCTTTCATTTGACTCTGCACAATTATCTCAATGCATGCGACGAAGCTCCGGGCTTGTGTTTTTGGTTATGTACTTAGCACGTGCATGTCAAGCGAAGTTATTAGTTATGTGAGTAGAGTGGTACTTTTACGACACTACATTGTCAAGTGGAATTGCCTTAATTTTGTAGCGGAACTTTTTTGGAGCGTTACACTAGCGGGAAACATACTTTCACTTGTATTTAGTTGGGCTGCGAGTCATTAGGCACTTCGTAAAGCGGTTATAGATATTATAAAGACCTGTTTGGAGAAGAAAAGAGTCAAGTTGATCTTTTACTTGATTTTAAATGAAGCAGTCTTCTGCGAATTGTTTAAAAAAGGAATTATCTGGGGTACGGAGGCCGCTATTATGTATAAGGTACAAGTTGCGTAATGCTGGGCCTTATGGTGTGCCATATTTTACAGCACAAGGTGGTGACACAGAATCATTGTCTGCTGCAAATGCATTGCAGTTATCAGTCCTATCCATATCACTGGCCTAGGGTTGCTGCTTAGGGAAATAATTTCATGGAAGAATAGTTGATGGGGCACTTTGTGAAATATTTTTACGAACTCCAAGCACATACAGCCAATACAAAAACCATTTTCCTAAGACTAAGCTTAAATGTAAGAACGGTAACGTTTCACAGAAGAACGGTAACGTTTCACAGAAGTAATTTTCACATGAACCGTGCTGAGATTACTTGAAAATCCCATAAGTTCCAGTGAAAGGTACTAGATTCGAGTAGATGATGTGCTCTGAAAACTTTCAAAAAATGTTTGTCAGATTGAGCCTGTAATTGAGCAGTGATTATGAGTTACCAAATTTAAAAAGGAGAACCACTTTCCCAACCTTCCAATAAGCTGACAATAGGAAACATTTGAGAGACTGTGTGAAAAAGTATATATATGAGCAGACCAGTATTTTTCAAGAAGCTTGAATTCAAGTGGTCGACACCAGAGCTCGACATTACCTACAAATACTGACTCAACTTAAAAAGGACAAGTGGTTTTTATTTCTTCTCATGATTTTCTGTGCGATGCTTGTTGTCGTGTATTTATTTTCAATGTAAGGTTTTCTTATCATTTCTTGATTCATGTATGTGCGTGTAGGAAAGTGTAGCATCATGTGTGATGCCTGCTGCTCCTTATCGCTTGGTGAAACAGTACATGTCAAATATTAACCGGATCAAACAAACAAAGCATACTGACATAAATATAAATAAAAGACGGATCGCACTCCCGAACGGTTCACAGATAGTACAAATAACCACACTGCACATCGCAACAAACAATACTTGCAAATCAAGCAATCTTGTTGGGGATAAAAAGAACGGACATAAACGTAAAGTTGAAGCACACACACTGTACGTCAGTTGTAATTAAGTTCGAAGAGGCACGAAATCAGCCTAGCAGTGCGCACGGAAAACGGCTCAAGCCGAACCCACATCGCTCTAGTTAATTTGGGCAAACACACATGGCTATAATAATTTCCAGACATCCGTTATGGCTAAGAGTAGCCTTTACGAAACCTTTCGCTTTCCGTATTGGACTGGAAACTGCACCTGGCAACGTTCAACGAGTGAGCCTAGCTTAGCAGGGCTATTTCAGGAATTATCAGGCATTGCCTGGGATATTATTGGACTTAGTGAGGTTAGAATAACTGGTGAGGCTTATACAGTGCTGAATAACGGCCACGTCCTCTGCTAAAGAGGGCATCCACATAAGAGAGAATTCGGGTTAGGATTTCTAGTCCATAAGGACATAGCGGGCTACATTTATGAATTCGACAGCGTTAACGAGAGGGTAGCAGTCATCGTAATAAAGCTAAATATGGGGTATAGAATGAAGGTAGTACAAGCCTACGCCCCAAGCTCCAGTCACGATGATGAAGAAATAGAACAGTTTTATGAAGATATTGAATTAGCAATGAGAAAGGTGAAAACTCAGTATACTGTAGTCATACGCGACTGCAACGCAAAAGTGGGGAAAAAGCAGGCTGGTGAGCAAGCAATTGGCAACTATGGCATCAATTCTAGGAACGCTAGAGGAGAGACGTTGGTAGAATTTGCGGAAAGGAATAGGTTTCGAATAATGAATACCTTCTTCAGGAAGCACAGCAATAGGAAGTGGACCCGGAAAATCCCTAATAAAGAAACAAGGAATGAAATACATTTCATACTCTCGGCCGATCCCAGCATGGTGCAGGATGTAGAAGTGCTAGGTAGGGTAAAGTGCAGTTACCATAGATTAGTGAATCATCATCATCATCATCATCATCATTTAATAACCCCTAAAGGCTCCTTTCGGGGTATTACATAAGGGGGGGGGGGCAAAAACAGAAATACAGAGCAGTCATGATATCAAAAAGAAGTGTATGAACGCTAAATATACGAAAAAAATTAAAGTATATATATATATACTGATATATATACATATATACACATATATATAAATAAATAAAAATAAAGCAATAGTAGTAAGACGTGGCACGGGTGTAAGCAAGGTGATTAGGTTTGATAATGGGCTGTCAGTAACTCCTTTAATTTTCAACTAGCACGCTCAATAACTATTGATTGTGGCAGTTCCTTCCAGTGCTCTATTGTGATGGGCAGGAAAGATTTATGAAATGTGGTGGTAGTTCCATGAAGACGTCATACACTCAAGCTGTTGAAAAGTCAACGAGAAGTGTGGTGAGGAGGAAGAAGTGTATTACGCAACTGGGGAAAATAGTAGTAGACTTTGTGAAAAAGACACAGTTGTGCAATTGTGCGGCGAGTTGACAAGGACTGGAGATTAAGGGAAGATTTAATGCTACTGATACGTGTGTTCCAATCGTATTGTGAAGCCATAAATCGCGCAGCCCGATTCTGTACAGATTCTAACGCGTTAATCAAGTAAGTCTGATGAGAGCTCCAAATTAGTGACGCATATTCTAGTTTAGTGCGGATGAATGTTTCGTAAGCAAGTTTTCGAATAGAAGCGGGTGAAATTGATAGGGACCTTTTGATTAAGCCAAGCGATCTAGAACAATCAGCCGCTAGTTGTGAGATGTGGTCAGACCAGGTGAGTTTGTTTGATATTGTGACGCCTAGGTAGCGGTATGTGTCTGTACATGAGAGGACCGATGAATTGAGGGAATAGGGATAAATTCTGTTGTTTCGCTGCCGAGAAATTGACATGAAAATACATTTTGAAGTGTTAAGTACCATAAGCCAGATAGAATTCGTGGAATTGTCAAAACTAATCAACAAGAAGTGAGTAAGGAATATTCGAAATTATAACGTAGAAAAGATTGACGAAGCAGTAAAATAGGAACGCTGCATGAAATCAGTGAAAAGAAAAGTTGGCATAGAGCAAGTCAGGATGTACGCACTGAAAGATAAGCAGGGTAATATCATCAGGAATTTTGGTGACATAGTGAAAGCAGCGGAAGAATTCTATACTGACCAGTATAGGACCCAAAACAGCCAAGCTACTTACATTCGAAGTAGTGATGAACAGGACACAGAGGCTTCTTCTATACCGAGCGATGAAGTTAGAATGGCCTTGCAAGACATGACCAGTGGAAAAGCTACCGGAGAAGATGGAATAACAGTTGATTTAATAAAAAATGCAGAATATATCATGCTTGAAAAGCTTGCTGCCCTTTATACGCAATGCCTCACGACTTCAAGTGTACCAGAGAGCTGGAAGAACACCAGTATTGTAGTAATGAGTTAGGATGTTAAAGAATTGAACATTTATAGACCCATTACCTTGATTTCAGTGTTATATAAAATATTCACCAAGATAATTTGCAATAAAATCAGGGCAACACTTAACTTCAGTCAACCAAGAGAACAGGGTGGCTTCAGGTAGGGATAGTCTACGATGGATCATGTCCAGGTAATCAATGAGGTAATCGAGAAAACTGAAGAGTACAATCAACCTCTCTATATGGCTTTCATACATTATCATAAAGGTATTTGATTCAGTAGAGATTCCAGCAGTCATAGAGGTATTGCATAATCAAGGAGTACAGGCTGCATACGTGAATATCTTGGCTACAAGGATTCCACAGCTACGTTGGTTCTCCACAAGAAACGTAGAAAGTTACCTATCAAGAAAGGTGTCAAACAAGGAGACACAATTTCCCCAATGCTATTCACTGCATGCTTAGAAGAAGTATTCAAGCGCTTAGACTGGGAGAAGTGAGGATCAACGGCGAATATCTCAGCAACCTTCGGTTTGCAGATGACATTGTCCTATTCAGCAACAATGGGGACGAAGTACAGCAAATCATTGAGGAGCTTAACCGAGAAAGTATAAGAGGGGGGTTGGAGATTATTATGCAGAAGACAAAGATAATGTTCAATAGCCTGGCAAAGGAACAAGAATTCAGGATCGTCAGTCAGTCTCTAGAGTCTCCAAAGGAGTACCTTTGTCTAGGTCAATTACTCACAGGGGACCTTGATCATGAAAAGTAGATTTACAGAAGAATAAAATTGGGTTGGAGTGCATACGGCAGGCATTACCAACTACTGACTCGAAGCTTACCACTGAAAAGAAAAGAAAAGAAAAGTGCTTGAAAAGAAAAGTGTACAATCATTGCATTCTACCGTTGCTAACATATGGGGCAGACCTTGGAGGTGAACAAAGAAGCTCCAGGGCAAGTTAAGCACCGCACAAAGAACGATGGAGCGAAAAATACTAGGCCGTTAAGAGACAGGAAGAGAGCGGTACGGATCAGAGCGCAAACGGGGACAGTCGATCTTATAGTTGACATTAGGAGGAAAAAATGGAGCTGGGCTGGCCATGTAACGCATAGGACGGGTAACCAGTGGACCATTAGAGTTACAGATTGGATACCAAGCGAAGGGAAGCGCAGTCGAGTACGGCAGAAAACTAGGTGGGGTGATGAAGTTAGGAAACTTGCAGGCGCAAATTGGAATCAGCTAACGCAAGACAGGATTAATTGGAGATCGCAGGGAGAGGTCATCGTCCTGCAGTGAACATAAATATTGGATGATGATGATGATAATGATGATGATTGGAATAGCTGGCAAATCTCCTTGTGATGATCGTAGTAGCGAAGAGACCCTTGAATAGGTTTTGTGCGACTGTCATCGGTAGAGTGTACGGAGACAATCGCTTGCGCCTGCGCCTGCTACCGTTGACGTGAGACTATTTTCAGAACAGATAAAATACAGACCTCACAAGCTGTTACAGCAGGGGTCTACGAATGCGTAGTTCTAATTCTTTCGAACAGCAAGCCAGCACGAGCGACTTTAGCACTAATAAATGTTAACTGTTATCATGTGCTGCAACAGCAGTGATTGTGTGCGTGTGCTGTCTCTCTCTCCGTCATCTTTGCATTACACATTTACGTCCACTCCTCCAGCCCTAAGTTCATACTTCCAAGCCCGATTTTTCTTCTGGTGAACTTCCCTGCCGTTCCTTTTGTTATTCGATATCTCTCTCTTCAGCAATTGCCCTTTCCTCGAATCCTGTGAAGGCGTTTTTATGGTTTTGTAGCTGAGTTGTTGGCTGTGGCTGCAATGTTTCTTTCGAATACGAGCAGTCTTCTACCGGGCGAGTGCAGTGTATCGCTTATAGTTCTCTATGAGAAGCATAATTACAGCTTGCCCAGTGGTATAAAACGTGTGATCCAGGCTAGTTATATGCACGTGTATCATTGCTTGGGTTCAATGAAGTCCAACAATACTTTTTGACGCGCACCATAGATGTATAGATGGTTCTCAGGTGGCAGCGTAGGTGTAACACCTTTTTTTGACGGGCAGCGGCTCCATGATGAGCGCAGTGCTGAGCAATGCCCCAAGATGGCGCGGTAGATCTGCGAGGGCAGTTTGTGAAGGCAGAGGAGACAGGTAGCGCCGAAGAGTGGCCGACTGTCGTAGCCCATAGACATGTTGCAGCTTGCTTGAATGCGGCATCCACTTGTATCCTTCTTGAGGCAACGTCCTCACGGCGGCTGAGACACACGAAGTTATCAATGCACGTGTGGAGCGACGAAAGACTTCGTTTTTTATAGCCTTTTTTTCCTATTTGTATATACACAGATACGACCCAAGCGGTGAGGGACCTCGCCAATGTATTAAACGGAACGCCTTTCGCCAGCAAAGTGCATAGCGAAGTGTCAACGTTCCCGCACACGGTGAGAATTCTTTGGTTACCTCTTTCCTTTTCACACCGGGATGCATTCAGGCAGATGTAGCCAGTCCTCAAACTCCAGTGATATATCCCCTGCCACTCGCCCGCAAGACTCCGCACTCACTTGGCTATCAAAAAGGAAGTCATTCACCGCTCAGCTTGCTTACTGATAACTCCGTGTGGATCCGACTTCCCGCCACGTCTATAGAATATAGAAACAGAAAACGCAATAATTGGGTATTTTTTCAAAACGCATAAAATGTCACGGCCACAGGTAATGACAACTCTTATGTCACACAACCCTATTGATTAGGGTTAGGCATCAAAAAAGAAGCAAACAGGATCCGGGGAGGAATCGAAGAAAGATCCCAATCACGTCACCTGCTAGTCGGTGATAGAAAGCCTGCCTCCTTGCGGCTACTTTACTAGTAGTAGCCTCCAGGTGGTCGGCTACAAGCTAAGGTGCACGGTGCAGATTGATCAGCTTTTTTCACGGAGAATGTAACAAGCTGAGCAAAACAGTCTTACTAATCCGTGGATTAATCGGCTCGCAGGTGCGAGGCAGGCCTCCGCTTAGCAGAAACCAAAACACAAAATTTTTTCCATCCTTGAAGTTTACAAGATGGAAAAGATACCCGCAAGAGATCGCTTCATTCTCGAGAAAAGAAGCACGTTTTTTTTAGCGACGAAGCCCATTTGCATATTTTTTTATCGTGTACCGTTCCTTCGGATTTTTTCAGTATTTACCCAGCGTGCAAAGAGGGCTTCGCGTGCACTCCAAGCAGAGAAAATTTTATAAGATTACAATTTTGTCGGATTTTGTAGGTAGCCGGTGTTCCTTGCTAAAAATAATACAAACAACCAAACAGTCCTGATTCATTTGGCCATATTCAGTTAGGCCTGAAAGCAGTGACAATTATACCAGTTGTTCCATGTAACTTGAGCCAAACATTAAAAATATGCAAAAGCCACGTAGCTGGACTGACCCAAGGTAATGTTGTTTGCCGTCGCTTGGAGATACTCAGATTATTCCTCTCATTCCACCTGACTGCATAATTAGTGTCAAATAATAATAAACTTCTCCAATATTATGAATAGATTAACAGTGTCAATGACAGAGTGATATATCACTTTTTTATGCAAAGGTTATATCACCTAAAGAGATATGTCTGCACAGCGCTAAAGATGAAGACACAAAGAAGAACACAACACTGGCTCTGTCTACAGCGCCTGTGTTGTGTTCCTTCTTCCGTCGTCGTCTGTTGCGCTGTGCAGACATATCGATTTTGAATCAACAACTCGCCCAAGCTTCAACTTTATCAAGTCAATGACAAAATAGTAAATCAACATAAAAAACTACCGATCCAGCTTTCTGTTGCTCAATACGTGCTACGTAAGTGTAAAAAAAGCCCGAAAATGCTGGACAATTTGCCGCGCCACTGGCGGAGTTTTCGTGGTGGCTTCTCTGTCGCTGGGAAAAACACTTTATGTACCACTTATTGTGCAATACAAATCTGGGTCGGAAGTTTTTCATGTCGCTCTACAAAGTTGCCATTGGCACTTTTCATCTGAATATAATAATTCTGAAAAGGAATAATTATTAAAGACTAATTCAGTAATTAAGCGGAATGCCAAAAATAGTCTGAGTATCTCCAAGCGACGGCCAACAACATTAACTTGGTTCTGTTTGGCTCAAGTTACGTCGGACAACCGGTATAAACATTACATGCAAACCTTACACTTTAGCAATAGACGTCAAATTTTTCATGACACATTGTACTTCGCACAGGAGTAACCTAGGTTCGCTCCTATAAATATATCTCCAAAATTAGTCCTGATGAACCCATAAATCCTCACAAAAAACGTTGAAGTATTCCAAAGTCGGGGTAAATGTTAAAATTGTTGACCAAGAATAGCACTTCTTACGTATAAAATGTTAAAATTGTACCTTTTAAATATTACCGTGTTTAGACTTTACAGCTGCTGGCGCATGCATCGTGCGCTGTGAGCTTCCCGGATCTAATTTTACTTCTCAGGTAAATTATTGTCATCCTCCTCCTCCTCATCACCAACATCATCGTGCCTCACGCTTTGTAGCAGAGTGTAAGTAGCTGCTGCAAAGTGCAAGCCATTGAAGCATGTTTGCCAAGGGAGTGTCTCGTTTACGGTTTCACATTAACTCGTTGTAAGCAAGAAACACAGTCGAGTTAGCTCTTAGGAGTTACTTGTAAAGCAACAAGGCACTCTTAATTGGCCATCAAAACGCTCACAAGTTAAGTTTCAGGTATGCTCTCGGCCCATTTCGTACGAATTGATCTCAAACAGTTCCTTTTCATTTGCATTTCCTCGAAAGTGTACTTACGCGAAAGGCAAAGAAGCTGGTGTAGTCTCGCGTTCGTCCAGTTTGCAGCAACAAAAACTCAGCAAGGCATTGAAGGTTAGGTAAGTTATAACAAATGAAATCAACAGGTATGTAAGTGACAATAATTTCGGCAAGACGTGAAACAAACAGAACACTTTTGTCCCATAAAGCCAGTGTAACGAAAATATAAAAGGGAGAAAAGAAGTTATATGCATAAATCGTCTTCCACAGTGGCAACTTACTCAAGGTTTGAAAAATATGCCTTCTAAAATGTAACTGATGCCGCTACAAAGCAACCTTATATGTATACAGAGTATTTGAGGAACACTTTCAAATTTTGTTAAAACATTCCTGGGGCAGATAGCATAATTATCGTCCATGACCTGGTCTACGTGACGACGCGGACATTACTCGCACAAAAAATTGACATGCACAATCAACTAATCAACAAAATTCACTAATTAAGCTTCCAACTTATTAAACTTATGGCACATATTGCAATTTGCAAGTTCTAGTGGGCGAGACTGAAAGCGAATCCAGTTGAAAATAATTGTGTGGATGACACAATTTACGAGAAATGCGCCGTATAACATGCGGTAAAAATGCAGTGTCGTTCCACATACTCTCTTTAAAAAAGAAACGTCGCTGTATGCATTGAAACGCCAAAGTAACTGGAATGCCATGCGGCAGCCGCTGTGAAGTCTAAACACGGTAATATTTAAAAGGTACAATTTTAACATTTTATACGTAAGCAGTACTATTCTCTGTCGAGACTTACAACAATCGCCCCGACTTTGGGATACTTCTACAATTTTTGTGAGGATTTATGGGTTCATCAGGGATAATTTTGAGGCAGTGGGAGATATATTTATAGGAGCGAACCTAGGTTACTCCTGTGCGAAGTGCAAGGTGTCATGAAAAACGTGACATTAGTCGCGAAAGTGTAAGGTATACATGTAAAGTTTATACTGGTGTCAGCCTGAGAATTCGTTCCAATTGGATCCGCCTTGTGAACTCCGCAGCTAGAATTTGTAACTTGCAATATGTACCATAAGGTAATTAGTTAAAAACGTAATAAGAGAATTGTTGGTAATTATTCACTTATGCATTTCAATATTTTGGGCAAGTAATGTGCGCCTGTTTGAGCAGACCGGCTCATTGACTAAAATTGTGCTATCTGCCACCGGAATTTTTAAAAAAATTTGAAAGTGGTCGCTGATACCCGGTTTACTGCGTAGAAACAGAAACATTATTTAGGAATGTTTCATGTACAAAATAAGCACGCATATTTCGCTTCAAACGCTTTATGTGGTGTGCTTACGAACATTCAAGTTTAACGCACTTCAATGGAGCGTATAGGGCACTGCTACTAAAATAAATTCACAATTGGAAATACAGTTACTCCGCAGAATGAGTTCACTGAACTCTGTTTTCGTCGAACGCTGCTGGCGTATCCAATGTCGATGCTGATCGGGGCCCATCAGGCAGCTAGCTCTATAGGAAATATTGGCTGTGGCTTAACACAGTTATGCCCGGGTGTGCGTAGCGAGAGGTACGGTTAATGTTATTGTTTAGCTTGGTTCTCTCTACGGTTACATCTTTATCGTTTAGCTTCATACGTCTTATTGTTTAGGTTTGGTTTTTACCTCTCATTAAGTTAGCGTTACTATAAAGACTACACATTTTTAAAGTGTAACGCATTTATTTTGAAAGTCTTCATCTTGTCGTTTCTCAATTGCCACGAAGACAGCCCGATGGTCGGTGACGCAGGAGGATAAGGGGCTGTCGTCCAGTGACTTGAACACGTTTCGGCTGCTATCCTCATCTGAATCCACTCGCCTGGCCGCTTCGTACTTACGACGCTTCTCGAGGCGTGCGGCTCGTCCTTACTCCGTCTCCTCGGTTCGCTGCCTCATCTTGGTTTTGTTCCGACGACGTAGCCTGGCTTTTTTCAGTCTATCTGACTCACTTTCCATATCTGCCGACGAATCCTACCGAGCCGCCCCGTCTATGTATACGATGCAACGCCGGCTCCTCTTCTGTTGCAACGCGGTTTCAGTGGCTCCTCCTCGGACGTCATGCCAAATGGCGCGGCGAGCGGCGCTGCCAGCTGCGGCGATTGCTAGGCCACGGCTAAGCTCGCGGTGTGGCCACCGGCCACAGCGAAACGGCGAGAATACGGCCAATGTAGCTCTCGCTACAAAGCGTGCTTTCCGCTAAAATTTATTGTGTCATTTCACCTTATCTCCCCTTATCCAATTTGAATGCTTGATGGGACCTCGGGTCACTTTACAGGGCTGGTCGGGGACTGAATTAAAAGAATTCATTCTAACATTCGCAAGGACCACACCTAAAAGAATGCATTATTACGCATTACTAAACATTTTGTAGATATCTTGTAAGAGTGGGGGTGTTTCATGATTCATGAGTTGGGAAGTTAGCGCAATAAAACACACGGGACGAAGAGAGAGACCACACGAAGAGCTTGTCTTTTGGCCACTTCGTGTTGTCTCTTTCTTCGTCCCGTGTGTTTTTTGCGCTAACTTCCCAAATCTTCTTCTTCTTTCTAGGGTCTTACGTGCCAAAACCAGTTCTGATTATGAGGCACGCCGTAGAGGAGGGATCCGGATTACTTTCGACCTCCTGGGGTTCTTTAACGTGCACTACAACGCAAGCACACGGGCGTTTTTGCATTTCGCCTTCATCGAAATGCGGCCGCCGCGGCTGGGATTTGATCCCGCTACCTTGTGCTCAGCAGCGCAACGCCTTAGCTGACTCAGCCACCCCGGCGGGTAACTTCCCAAATCTTTTAGGTATCTGTGTTTGCGCCGCGTGTTCGTGTTGTCCCCATGCACTCCTCGTCGCCCATGCACTGCAGCCAACAAGATGTGTAATCTAGACACTCTCATCCCAGCATAGCGTCCTGGCATCCACTCCATCGGTGCAACGCACTGACACTGCACTATACCCAAGCTGCGCATCGACGACTACACCGTCGCGAGCCGCCTTCGTGTGACCAGCACTCAAATGAAACTTTATTCCAACATTTGCGATGCCGAGGGCTGTGGGTCAAAAAGCCGCTACACGGGCTTGACCCAGTGGCAAATGGCAGCGACAGGCAAGTACAGCAACGCATAGATGCACTTAGTGCAAAAAAAAATCCGCATAATAAACCAAACAATATTCTCAGGCATAGTATTGTGATTAGAGATGTAATAGACACATAATTGCAATGCATGGTGTCTAACATTGGAGGCAGGTGATGCATACACTATGTCGCGATATATGCAACATCAGCACTAAGGATAGAATATGCAAAAATACTGATGAGATACACGTAATCACCCGGTATAACGACAACAAAAAAGTACAAGTTTTAGGTCAACAATAACATAAGAAAAGCGGTAAAACGGCATAAAGAAATGTTACATCAAGTTCAAATTCAAGAACGTTCAAAAAAGTTATGAAGAGCCGTAATCGATACTTTCACATTGTTAGTTGATTCAAGTGACACGGCAAAAAAAATCGCAGCATTTCACTGCCGCAATTCGTGCGTGTGCGCGGAATATCACATGTTTGAACGAGACGAGTTTTATAAGTAAACGTCTTGTGCTTTAGTCTAGAAACGGTGCTTATAAAGTTACCGCTTCTAAGGCCTGCGTGGTACCGCTTTATAAGAATTGTGCTATAATAGTCCGGTAGTGTAACGAGATTCATGTCATGAAAAAGTGGGGCAGTGTGACTACCATAAGAAACATTTGCAATAGCACGAATAGCCTTATTTGCATTATATGCAATTTACGGATATTTGTCAAAGTCGTGCCCCAAACAAGATGACAGTACCTTATATGAGATAAAAACAAAGATTTATAGATGAGAAATTTGACTGTTCTTGGTAATGAAAAACGCACTCTCGACAGAATGCCCCAGATCCTGGATGTACTGGAAACCAATGTTTCAACATGCGCAGTCCATGACATGTGTTGTTCGAACGTTACACCTAGACATTTGAAACGGGGTACCATCTGGATTTCTGAGTTGCTACATGTTAACGGTACGTGGGAGGCAATTTTTCGATTTATAGGCCTAAACAAATCAGCTTTCGTTTTGGAAGTGTTCATTGTTAAAGAGTTCACATGTGTCCAGGACGATAACTTCATCAGCACCTGATTGGCATCGCTCGTCAGGTTTTTATGGCCTCGTGCAGTCAAAAGTACTGCTGTATCATCAGCATATAGTATGCTCCTGGTGGCAAATGCAGCCAGGTTGGGGACGCGACCGCCTTAGTCGATGGGCGGCACACGTCTCGTCGACCTCGGCTTCCTCGCGCGGCGGCGGCGGTTGCACCAGCTGCAGGAGCAGTCATGCCTCGGGCGTGAATCGCGGTGGGGGACCGCGATGACGTATTTCGATGCCGGCTTTGCACGCCGATAGAGTTTCGCGTGCCGAGAAGCTCGCTGCGGGTCGAACTGCCTGCTCCTCGAATCAACGACACGATCTGTGCAAACGCGGTAAACGAGCTCCCGGTGGTCGACCGCTGCGACTTCAATTGACACACACCGGTTTTCGCCCGTATGGTGCATCCACGGATAGAATCCTACTGAAACAGCGTATTGAGCGCAACACGTTTTTCTTCCCGCTTTTTCGTGCTTTTTTTTTCCTTTTTTTGTCGACGAAATGTCAGTTTGTGTCGTACATAAAGTATTTAGGAACGG
>NC_051162.1:20725669-20785668 GCF_013339745.2 Dermacentor silvarum | reverse complement strand
TAGAGAGCGGTGCACCCCAACGCCAAAGCTTTGTAAAGCGATAAATGGCCTTTAGGCATAGATTTAGTTATGCATTGCAACCTTCTGGGCCTCATATTGGGGAATGCATGCATAAGTGGCGAAAGTTTAATTTAGGGCAATGTATCACGGGTAATAATTTTGCGAAGATTCAATGTGGCAAGCAAATAACATCTGAGCTTCATTCCCAGTCGAGAAACACATGCCTTTTTCATACAAAAAAATAATGGATAATACTTGATTAATCAAGGAACGTCGCAATATGTTACCCCTAAGTTTCAGGGCTGATGTTAAGGGGTTTTCGAAGTACAAAACAAGCTGTATAATGCGATGCGTGATAATGTAGGCCAACAGCGAAATAAGTGACCATGGAAAGACGCTAAACCTACTTCAATGTCAGGAGACAGCTAGCGGTCAGCAATCTTGGGCTTCTACTCAAGATACGCCGTTCGTGTTGTCCCCAACACAAAAATTAAAAGACCCGTATTACGGAGGTAAGAACTGTTTTTCTCGAGCGACCTGCACCACAGAGTAACCTCCGATGTCGACAAGCTTGGTTTGGGAAACTGGCCTTACTTGTTCCCGTTGTACGATTCCTTCTCGCAAGGTGTGAAGCTCGGCGAGTTGGAATTTATGCATTCCTTGAATCAGCCTGGAAGACGACGGCAACACTGAAAAAGAGAGGACACAGCACGGAGCAATTCATTCGTTGGTGTCAACGTCAAACAGCGAATTGATAACAGCGATGGGCCGACACAATAGTTTTATTCCATTCTTGTTCATGAAGACAGCTCGTACAAGAAATGTAGTTCCAATCCTGATCAAATTCTGTGCTTGTGTAGTTCAAATACAGCTCTAATGCAGCTCCACTAACGTGAAACCTGGGAAGTGCGAAGCATTGCTGCGCCGGTGAGCGCTGGAGTGATGAGCAATCGAGCGCTTGTGCGGTGGTGGCGCCCTTTGTTGCGCTGCGCTGGTACCAGACAGGCGTTTCGGAAGCAATTTTCAGGAGTTTATGCTAATTAATGAGCTAATTGCTTCATTATTCCTGTCTTTTAAATTATTCTGAATCATGATAGTTTATTTTGAACCGGTTTAGATCAATTCTGCACTTGCTTTGACCATGGGTGCTATGCAGGATGCGCCGAGTTTGGTGAAACTCGGGATCTTCACGAGCTCTGGCGACCCCCCAAGATGAAAGAACAAATGGTAACAAGACAATGTTTGTCCGTCGGCACGCCTCCAGTTTCATTGGTTTATCTAGATTCACTCTGGGTGGCTATCAACCCTTGGGCGTTGCCATATGGGCGGTCGACAAACTGGGGCTCACGCGATCATACGGTAGGTGCATGGTCGTGCCTTCTTTCACTTGTTTGTCGTTCCACCGAGTGCATTACTGGCACAAGCAAGTTATAAAATAAATACATTTAGTAAAATAATATTAGTCACATTGTTGTGGGTTATAAGCATTTTAAAGTTTACAAGATGTACACTGAATGTGCATTAGACTAATTTGTAGTTTAATACGTTTCGCGTTTTACCACGAGGGGATGCTAGCCCTCCTTTTTTTTCCTCTGCATTGGATTGGCGTGGCTCTCTACGTGCTTGCGCTAGCATTTCCGAGCAGAGATTGGTGTGCGCTTGGTTTTCTCACTGGGGTTTCAACAGATCACTCGTTGCTCTTTCTATATCCTCTGAATTGGATTGGTGCGGCTCGCTACGTGCTTGCGCTCCCATTTCCGAGCACAGATTGACGTGCGCCTGGATTTCCCACTGGGCTTTTAACAGATCGCTCGTTGCTCACGCTAAAGAAAGGCTGCGAGTAGGGTGCCTTGGTGCGCGCGCGCGCATCGAGGCACCCTACTCGCGTCGAGCGTCGAGCGATGGCTTCTAACAACCGCAGGAAAGACTTTATACTGGGCAGCCCGAGCGATCCGTGTTTTCTAACAAACGCAAGAGAGGGCCTTTGCAGCGCACGTGGCTGTTGAGTGCCCCCACATCCATCCCAGGTGGCACTCCAGCATCGGTGCAGTTACCGTGTACCCACCGCTGACGAGGTGACGCTTCACTTGTTGACAATAACTTTCTATTTGTTCCGTGTGAACGCCCCTGGTGGGGTCCACAAAGTTCACGCTGTGGATGACTATCTCCCAAAGCAGATTGAGGCATAGCCCCGTTAGCATCCACTAAATTTGGGATATATTTGTATGCGGCCAATTCGTCACTGTGAATAATGGTTCCCGGTTGAACATTGGTTGCAATAATGGCACCTAGGTTTGCCGCCTTTCGTCGGTCGACCTTGAAAGTAGCTGCACCCCTCTGGTCGCACAGAACATGTCGAAGACCCATGGTCGACCATCTTTAACACCGACGTAATTTTGGCGGCTCGGCGGAATGTTGTCGCTTCGATTGTACTTTTGCTCATCGCGAAGACCGCACTCGTCAGTTTGTGCTATCTACCCGGGACCACTGAGTGGAGGTCGCACCAGCAGCTCGTCCCTCGCGAACTTACGGGGGTAGTTCCTTCAGTCGGTGATGGCGTGCTCCGATAAAGGAAACAAGTCGCCGGTCATCTCCTTCAACAGTCATATGTCTACACTTTGGCTCATGAAGTACGTGAGCCAAATCATTTGCCGCCTGGAGAGGTGGTCGTTCGGACGGCCGAGGCGGTCCGTGTTGGCGAAGTAACTTCCTTCGCCTCTCTGCCCGTGCAGTGCAGCGGTACTGTGTAACTGCGAAAACTGAGTTCGGCAGCTGTTGCACCGGAAGGCAGCCCTGCGTCCATTCTGAGCCTTCCAATATAATGTGACCACTTCGCCTGCGCAGGTTGGTTGATCTGGGTTGAACCCCTGGCGGTCGCAGGTGCCCCAGTACTCCGATGATGACACCGGACCGGGCCTGAGGCTGGGGCGCGGTGGACGAGCAGCGCTTGAAACAAGAGAGAGCCGAAGCGATCGCATGATCTTTCCTCCGCAGCCTAGTCACACAACTCTGTGCTCGGGAAAACATAATTTGCCCGCCACGCTGTCTCCGCAGACGGCGGCCTTCGTCTAACTCGTCACAGAGCCAGCGCACTGATGTTTTGGAAAGGCAGAAATGACGCGAAACTCTACGTTGGTCATCTAGGTGAACGGGTCCAGACGGTCATATTCACGCCTAATGCCGCTGGATGCGATGACACAGACTGCTACTGCCGCCGCCATGTTCACGAGTTCAACTCGAGGGGGGTTTCGCGATGTACGAGTTTGGCACGAGTTCGCCTGTCAATCAAAACCATAGGTCACGCCCCGCGCGAGGCATGTAACTCTTGTGCGCGCCCACGACGGTTGCGTCACGCCCAACTTATTTTTCGGCAACAGCGACGTGGTGCGGAACTGAGAGGCATTAACAATCTTGACCGGTGAAATAAAACACGCACAACGCACTGTCATCGGTGGTGTACTGAGCACCACTATCAAAAACAAAAAAAGCGTCGACTTTCACTGGCGTATGCATATATCTTCTTGGGCTGTGATGGCCCCACAACACGGTTCATTGCCTGCATTGTGGCGATGTAGCGCACAGCAAATAATTATCGGCACGTCCCTGTAGCTGCTTGCAAGGCGTCGATGCGCCGCGGTGGACGACGATCCTGAGTAGTGCGTAGTGTCTTCCAACGACAACGTATCGCAGCTGTCATTTGAGATGGCTGCTCTGTCATCAGTGATGTATCGGAGCCGCAGTGTAGCAAATACGGTCAGCGGTCAGCGCAAACACACCCAGTGCGATGGCATTTCTTCATCACAAGCACGGCACACTAAACAATTGCAACACCTTCCTGTGTTCGAAATCTAATATCCTAACTGCACACAAGAGCCCTCACCCGCCAAGATGCGATTGCTGTGCTGTCGTTACGATATCCATCTGCGATCGCTGTTAGCTCAGCAGCAGAGGCAATCGGCAAGCACATTGGAGTGAACAGACTCAAATTCTGCGTACATGCGCACGGAGGCACCTTCACTTGGCAAGCGATGACAAGCGATGAATTGTGTCGCTGGATAGCACGCTCTTCTTCGCAATGCATCGAGGAGACTTCGCGCACGCAGATTAACTGGTGCATTTTCACTGTGCTGCGTCACTATGGACCCTACAATACCGCGCAGCAATTTCGCAGCGACAGCCGTTGCCCCCGTCTCTATGGCTAGAGTGTCGTTTCAGTTCGTAAAGCTGCGACCTTAATAGCCGCCTCAGTGAAAGCACCTGCGGTGAACAGCCATGCCGCAGCGCTGCGCTGCCATTTCCCTAATAGACAGGGAATGCGCAGATCATTGTCATGACTGACTTTATCGAACATAGCACTGCAGCGCCCCTGGCGACTGCTAAGCGTATGAACTCCCTCGTGCGTGCGACCCTCTAGAATGTGTCCGCTTGTAATCTTTCGCCTGACTGTCGCCACTCGCGGCAAAAAAAGTGGAAAATTTAATACTTCACTCGATGTCCGTTTGTCATCACCAATTTATAACATTCGAAACAGAAAACCGATACTTTATAACAATAACTTTATAACAATAACAAACATATAAAATGTTTGTTATTTTATTTGTTATATTCAATGTATTCGATTGAGGAAAAGTGTAGGTGCAAGAATGCACCGCATGTGCCCAGTTCGCATTCGACGGAGGATAGAAAGATAATGCTCGAAAGAGGAGGCACGCCCTTTACGCGCCCGAGAAAGGCGTGGCAAGCGGCTCACGGCAAGTGTGCAGATAGACAGCGGGACAGTCACGGTATTGCTAAATTGCGATAATACGTTGATAACAATACGCGGCGCTGGCGCGTTTTCTTGCGCAGTCCTCTGTGCTTGAAGCGCGGAAGCACTGTGCTGCGCAGGGTGCGCTCATGTTGTCATACGCGGCTTTATCTCGACATTTCTTTTTGCCTGCTGTTATTGCACGTTCCTTGCTATCTCCGTTCACTGACTGCCATCGAGCAAACTCGGGTATAACTCATGCGAACGAGAAACTCGGCGCATCCTGCATAGCACCCCATGTCTTGAGATTTTGTTTTTGCGCGTGATCACGACGACATGGCATCCCATAGACGCCGACAGACCGGGTCCCTAAAGTGCTTCGCACTTAGAACGATCCAACAGCTTTCGACGAAGGTGGCCCATCCCCAAAATCCTAACTTGAATAGCGTCCATAATGCGTTCACATGTACTCGTTATTTTTATATTCTGCCACCGCTAATTCCAGAACATCACAAAACCACGACAATATGCGCAGGTATCTCTTATCTCAATTATTCTAGACGCATCTACCAAGTTTCCAACGCTACATATCAAAGTCGTCGACTCCAGCACATCAGTACAAGTGTCTTCACATATCTCTTCGATTTTGGCTTCACAAAAAAGAGAGAAATGCTGAAATAATTTGACAAGTAAGCTGTCTTCTGAATTACGTTCATTCACTGGTATTTGCGGCACCCAGCTGCGTGTACGTCGCTATCACAAGGGGGCTTACGCGATATTGAATCACACGCCGTGAAACGACCCGATATTGCGAGAACAGCATAAGGAATCTCCTACTGAGCTCCCGCGAAGTAAAGTTGGATAGTGTCGACCTCGTGTGTTGGGGCGTCCTATCAAATTCCTCGCTCGTGTCCCGTGCTTGGCTCAGCCAGTGAGCACCTTCCAGGCTGCGCAATACAGCGGACATTTTCATTTTTATTTTCTGTGTTTGCGCTGGTTCACGAGTGAGTCCCTCAAGTAAGACGCAAACACTGTTATTTACGGCTGTGCTACTCTTTAGAAGCCGTTCCGATTGCAGGTTCGTAAATCTTCAGCCCAATAATCCACCTCGATTACGCAAGCAGAGTTCTTGCGGCTTCATGAAGTTATATTGCGCCGGTCTGCACGGGAGCGGTCACGTCCTCAACACTTAAAGGAGGGACCTCGGATTGGGTGTCTTGGCCCCATGTCAATACGTGATCTGAGAAGCTCATCGCAACCTTAGGAGAGCGACGGAGACAGCCCTGCGGAATTACTTGGTTGACTTCCGTGTCATTCCTGATAAAATATATTTTATACTTCTGTGTAACTTCTTTGCCACTCCAGTGTGTGTATCCTTTCCTTACATATATATTAGTTCGCACCGAAGGTGTATCTTTCTTGATATATGAGCGGTGAAACATAGGTCTGGCGTATTTCACAGACACACACATAGTAATATCAGAGAACGACCCCCTTAACAATGAGTTTCGTTGAACTGTATATCTGTTTAGTAATATGCGTCCTTATGATGTGCTGGTAGTATGATGAGAGCACAGTATTATTTGTGGCACAACGTACAAATTATCGAAACCACCAACTTGTTACGTGGTGAGAAAGAATTGAATTCTGGGGTTTTACGTGCCAAAACTACGATCGGAATATCAGACACGTAGTATTGGAGAACTCCGTCTTAATTTCGGCCACCGGTTCGTTACATGACACGTAATTGCACGGTAACTAGCTTTTTGAATTCCGCCCCCGTAGAAGTGCGACTGCCGTAGCCGCGATTGTACCCGTGACCTCAAGCTCAACTACGCAATGCCATAGCCTCTGGCCTGCTGTGGCGGACTTTATGTCGGGTATGCAATGCCTGTTTTTCAATCATAGCCGGTGGCTTCACACATATAGGACACGCCCAACAATCGCGAAATATAAACATATGCCTGGACTTTATCACACCTGACTGTGAATCTAGTTCGCTTGCGTAAAGCTATCTGTCTCTTTGTGAGCAGACAAATACGCTTATTAACTCACTATGAGACAGATAGTAATATTCTATACGTAATACATCGGTTGACACACTAACGTCTATTTATTGTTTCAATTGGCATAAACTCATCGCCTCTTGTGTATTTTTTTAGATATATCCTCACTGTTATATTTTAAGGATTCATTTCGCTCGATTACATACTTCTTTTATCAACTATAGCTATGTAACGTGACAAAAATAAAAAAAAGATATTGAAAGGGAATTGTTGGTTCATTCTAGCCCAACACGCTATAGTCTGTAGACTTTTACTTAGTATTTTACCTTCCGCAACTTTCATTTGCTTTATAGCCGTTCAAAATATTGTGCGCACCCAGAAATTGCCCGTTCATCAGTAGGGAGCTTTTATATTTCGCTCACCCAAACTTAGGGGACGCTAAACACCAGGATTACAAATGAACGCAAAGGGCCTGTAATTGGGTTGGAGCCCCGCGCACGCAATGTGGCTTGGGTGCGCTATCTGTAAAACTGCCTAGCAGGTCGATTAGTTGCGCCTTAAGGCCTGAACACTATAGCCGCATTGCCTATAGTGTGCAGTGGAAACGAACCTTGGAAACAAACCTTGTTTCTTTCTTGATGCTGCGGGACCCGCTGTTGCTAATTGGAGGCAGTTAGACACAGTATACTTCGACCTGTAAAAAGCATTTGATGTTGTTTCTCATCACCGTCTTATTCATAAACTCCATAGTTACGGCGTTAGTGCCTGCCTGTGCTCACTGATTAAAGACTACCTGTTCACTCGGTTAAATTATGTTCGCGTTGGTGCTAAATACTCCTTGCCTTATGAATCAACTTCCGATGTTCCTCAAGGGTCTATCTTAGGCCCATTATTTTTCAACATCTTTGTTAATAATCTTGAAAAATGTTTGTGTCATTCGCGTCTCCTTTTGTACGCTGATGACAGTAAGCTTTACCGCGAAATAGAAACAGCGCAGGATTGTGAATTATTAGAGAAAGAAATGAATTCTGTCGTGGAGTGCTGTGCTTCTAACTTTTGCGTATTAACCCAACTGAGACACTTGTTGTTTCCTTTAGTCGTAAATTGACCGCTTTATCATAAGAAAACTCACTTAAAAACATTCCTTTGAGAAGAGCGAGTTGTACGCGCGACTTAGGAATATTGGTTGACTCCCGACTAACTTTCGAACAACATATTTCAAGCATTGTTATGCATCCTACAGAAAGTTAAGGTCTGATATCAAGAATGACAAAAAAGTTTACGAATGTCAACGGCGTTGTTCTCTTGAATTCTTCTTTTGACCGCACCAAGTTAGTTTAGTTCCGTTGTATGGAATTGTATTAATTTGACCAATGTGGCTAAATTGCATGTGTTCAGCGACGTTTCATTCGTATCCTGTACGATCGATTTCTGGGACGTCGTGTATTTAATGCCCATGAGCGCGTAATGCGCATGTTTAATATTACACCCCTAGAAATAAGGTGACTCTATCGCGATTACTTATTCTTGTATAAACTACTTCATGACCACTTTTCTTGTACGCGGTTACTGTAGGCTGTACGTTTTGCGTGCCTTGCCGCGGACTTGTGTAATCCGAGAATTTTCTACGTTAACTCCACTTGCACCTCTAACGCTATAACACGCCTTATGACACAACAAAATACCTTGCATTACGACGTTAATATTTTCAGCTCTTGCATTTGCTCATTGTCTGATTTCTGTCATTATAGTAATTCAGTTTTTTGTTGCATTTTACCACTGTACTTCAGGTTTCAGTTCTTTTGAAATTTTCTGTTCTTTGTGTAACAAAGTGCACCAATACTAAAGCCTAGAGCTCTTCTTGGGCATTTTTTTCTATTTATCTATTTTTCTATATTTTCTTTTATCCCAACTTTTTCTATTTTTTTAATTTCGTATAATCACAATTGGCCGGTCGTTAACGGTGGATGACAAAGGAATAGAATCGAGTGATATATGTGGAGAGAAGAGCATTATATCGGCAATAAAGTCGAGTTCTTACTCTACGATACTTATTGGTTTTCTATATGGATTCGCCGTTCGTTCGCGTGAGTGCGCGAGTGTTAAGTTTAAAATTCTCACTTTGTAGCAAGACCTTGAATAAATTATTTCGCGCTTCCACTCTGCGTTCAGACCGCCAGAAGTTGCAACCAATTGCTGCTTCACGGATGCCTCCCATGCGACCCTTCTACGACCACGGAAAATGTTCGACCAATGGCGAGTGAAGTGGTCAGCGTTTCCTCAGCTGCTCGCGCGAGTGCCAATGAGGGCTGCCCGCTGCACCCCTTGGCGCAGAAGCGGTTCGGTTCTCCCCTTTCTCTTCATTCTTTCTTTCTTTCTTTCTTTCTTTCTATTCATATTTATTTATTTTGTTCTGAAGCCGCTGTGCGCCGTTTCGCAGCACGTGACTTCACACATCGATGATATCGCGATAATGCCTGTTTTGGCGCTCGACTGCGCGTGAGGCGTTGATTGCTGCTGGCGCCATTAATGCCAAGGGAGCTAAGTCGTTCTGCGAATGTGACGAAAACTCTGCCTCGTGTCATGCGATTCCAAAATAATCGCATTATTAACGAGTTTAAAGAGGATATCAACACGATGGATTGCGATCGCTTCATTGCTTTTTGCAGACAGCAAGCACTTTTTTAAAATTTATTTCTGATCATAGGAAGAATAAGGAAATTTCGCTATTTTATATTTTTCGCGAAAAGAAGACATGCTTAGGACTCGCCTAAAACAGCGCTTCACGAGGACACTTATCATTCGTGAAAAATTGTATTTATGGTATACCTTATCCAGTTACCTGGAAATGGACAAAAACATACGTTTATTAAAAAAAAAACATTGCGAATGACCAACCCCTGGTGCAAACCACGAGAACGAAAAGCATGGAGAAGTTTCCAGCTGACGTTGTTAATTTGTTGCTTATGGCTGACCGTCTGTGTGTCTTCCCGATTCTTAGCGTTTTCGATAGTACGCCAAGGAATGTCTGGTGGTCTCGTCTCACGGCATTTCGGATGCTTAGCACCATATTCCCCATAAACGCTTCCACGTGTGTAAGTTCAATGTACAGGTAGAGTACTATAAAGAAAGCTGCGACTTAAATTTATTTCTTCGCGAGAACGTCGCCTTGACATGAATGCATAGTGGTCAAGACCACGCTTACAAATGCTACTGGCGCACTCTTCCGCGTTACATTGCTTACGAGTTGTCACACCGTCACAGACAAGCACTGAATTTAGGTGACATGCTTGCAGTGTAATTGCAAACCTGAGAAACAGTAAAAAGAACATTCGAGACATAAGTTTGGCTTAGCGCAAGACTTCAGGCAAGGTAACGGTATGCGAAAAGGAACCGTTTCATGTCTTCATTGCAAGAGTACTTCTTCGTCGTGCCGGTCTCGCTAGATACGCTACTAATACAATGATCGCCAGAGTATTTTGAAGCAAAGATCATTTTTAGTTGGTTTTTATTATGCACTCGTGAGAAGTAACACTGCGAATGAACAAAATGAGTTCCTGCGCGTATGGCAGGCGTTTTCATAATATACCCGCCGTGGTTGCTCAGTGGCTATGGTGTTGGGCTGCTGAGCACGAGGTCGCGGGACCGAATCCCGGCCACGGCAGCCGCATTTCGATGGGAGCGAAATGCGAAAGCACTCGTGTACTTAGATTTAGGTGCACGTTAAAGAACCCCAGATGGTCTAAATTTCCGGAGTCCCCCACTTCGACGTGCCACATAATCATATCGTGGTTTTGGCACGTTAAACACCGATGTTTAATTTTTCTCATAATATAGACGGCAGATTATTGATGGAGTTATATAACAAAAAAGCTTATAAGCATTACATTCCGCCAATCAGGCTGAGAGTTAAGAGATAACCATGAATCTTCAGAAGGTGAGGACCTCGCATTTAAAGATCTCGTCAACAGAAAATCACAAGTGTAACGTTAAGCGGTAGCCATAGGGCAATACTATAAATCACGCTGGAATTGGTGGGTAGCTGACATTCAAATTCCTCTCAAGTGAATAAGATTGTTGCAGATCCCACGCACTGTGGGAACTGATCTTATTCCAAGCATATTACAAGTACTCAGGTATCCAGCATTGGTAGGGTTCCGCAAAGGTTTACCAGGTGGACCAACGTGTTTCTGTAAATCGAGTAGGTATGTGTGTGACGCGTGCTTCGCCATAGAAAAAGAAGTCTCAGTTTCACCCGAAAGGCGAAGCATCGATTGCGATAGCAAATTAGTATACAGCTAGAAGAAATAAGAATATTTGTTTTATTAGCCGTAGAAACTTGCAAAAATTCGCTTACTAACTAAATTAGCAAGCATGGTGTGACGATCGCACTTGTATACATGAACATATCTCACGACGACCGCGGAAACTTGCTTTCAAAACGCTGGAGTGAGGAAGCGCGGCTGCAGCAGCGGGCAAATTGACCTTCGTGCTGTGTCTCGCTTCATTGCGAACTAAACGTTCAAAGCACAGCGCATACGAAGCTACCGCCACTAAGCGTGAAGTACTTTGCCCACATCGCAGATAACATCGCAGATGGCCGCGCGTGCGCGCACATTGTCAACGTCGCTGATCGCTGTCAAGATACGGAGTCCGCGCGGCCGCTCCGTAAGCAGCAGCCGCAGGCGCAAAACGACCCCCTCCCTCGCCTCCCCCGTGCCTTGCGCGGCACAGAAGACGGCGTGTTTCCTTTCTTCCTCGTGCGCGCGAGATTGAGCCTCGATCATCGGCTGACCCTTGCTAACTTTCACACGCGCATACAACACTCTACGGCGCGCGGCGACGATGTTATCATGCTTGGACTTAATACGGAACTTCACTGCGACGCTGGAAATGTTATTGGAATGTCCATATTGTCACGGTATAAACCGTAACAATATAATTGCTATCGCAATAAAAGAAAGAAATCTAAGCGAATCAAACGCACATGTTCCTTGGAGTGTTGCTACGTGAAGGTATCCTGGTAGAACTTACTAGACGCTACATAAATTGTGCAGAAACCATGCACGATGATTATCAAAGTAAGCGAATACACAAACTTTTCTAGAAAGCTACTTGCTGAAATAAAGAAATGATCCGCTTCAACGTGTAAAGTTTTGCAGTAGGAATATTTAGAAATCGTTCTGACGTTTCATTGCGGAATTCTCCAGAGAACGGAGCAGTTAACGAGCACATCTACAGTGCCAGTATAGGTGGCTATACAAAACCCTAATTCGCGCCTACTGCCGTTACTACCGCGTTTACTAGCGCCACTCTTTGATGAGGTGCCGTCACCTGGTGGCAATTCCACCTCCGCATAGTTCCAGTTCCAGCGAGCTTGCTCCACCTAGGCTGCGCACGAGAGCACTATGCAGGTGCTCTAAATACCTGCACTATACAGGTTGTTTCAAAAAACCTTTGTCAAGCCCTAAAAAAATGCACGATTACTTTACGGGGAAAGACTTGGGCAACTTAGAGTACTTTTATTATGTAGAGACAATTACCAAGAATTATTTAAACAACTGTTATTGTGACAGCAATTATATGTATATTTATAATTAAACAACATGTATATGTATAATTCATTATTCTTTTCCTACTCCTGCTATAGCGAAAGTTTGCTGCAATATGTATAAATAAATTATATGGACACTCCAAGCTCAATTCTGCCGTTGCCATCGCCGTCACAGTGATGTTCTTTGTAAAGTCCAAGGGCGATGACACCGTCGCCGCGAATCGTGCGAGTGAAAGCGCGCGAGGGGAGCCGGCGATCGCGGCTTAATCTGGCACGCGCAAGAGAGGTAAGCTGATAGGAAACGCGCCGCCTCCCGTCGTGAGTAAAGGCCTTGGGGGTAAGGGAGGGAGGGAGGGAGGGAGGGAGGGGGCGGCGGAGTTGCTCTCGGACAGCAACTGCGCATTTCGCGACCGCGCGCATGGGGAACTGACGATCGTGGGTCGACCTCACACGCGCAGGGAGGGAGGCAGCGCTGGAGAGAGGGGGGCGGCGGCGTAGTACTACGGCAATAACTGCGTACTTTGCGCGGCCGCCCGCGGTCTTGCGCACCTTATCTTGACAGCGGTCTGCAGGCGGCTCATACTTTGTGCGTGCGGTGTTCTACCACTCAGTTTCCGTTGAAGCGATAAACACCGCGAAGGTCACTTAATTCGCTCGCTGTTCTGACGCGCTAGCTCACGCCAGCGTTTTGAGAGCGAGTGTACGCCGTCATCGAGTGTGATGTGTTCATGTTTACCTATGCGCGCTTAGACCATACATGTTTAGTTAGTAAGCAAATATTTCCAAGTTACATGGTCAATAAAGCTACTATCCTTACTTCGTATAGCTGTCTACTAATTTGCTATCGCAATCGATGTTTCGCCTTTAGGGCGAAACTGCAGCGTTATATGTCTAACTAATGCAAAAAAATACGACGGCGATGTCACTTCTGTCGTCTGTAATAAGGCAGAAGATGGACTTCGAGATATGCTTCCAAAAATTACTTGGGGTGCATCAGAGGTAGACAAGTTCGCAGTCCTTTCTTAACAAACTGGGCAAGTAACAATGCCATGTGTTACAATGACCGATCAAGCTGTAAATGTGATCACACTGCAAAATTTAAGAAGTACGGAGCTGTGGTAAGCGCAAGGTTCTTTTTCTACGATTATGTGCATTCCGCAATGGCTGATCTAAGCTTCACCGCAATAGACATACGTATTGTTAGTGAGTGAGAGAGAGAGAGAATACATCTTTAATGTCTAAATGCAGCTTTGGAGAGGCGTCCCTCATTCCAGAATGCCTTGAGCTCGGGCCGCGTCCTGGGCCCTCGCAATCAGCCGTTGCTGATCTTCGAGGTCGGAGCTGGCCAAGGCTCTCTGCCAAAGCTCGTTGGTGGGTAGGATTCGGAGGATTGAGTGGTGCCTCTCTGCAGCCCCCTACTATGTGCCTGAGGGACCCGGGCTCTGCGCAGAAGCGGCATTGCGGAGAGAATTGTGTAGGGGCTATGAGGTGGTTTCTGGTTGGGTGGGGGAATGTGTTAACCTGTAGAGCTCGGAGGAATCGCTCCTGTCTCTAGGTATGACTTGTGTGGGGTGCATATGCTCTTCGGGTTAGCTTGTAGTGTTGTGATGTCTTGGTATGACACTAGAGGGTGCATACGCTCCGGTTCAGATTCCTCGGCGTCGGCTCGGTGGGTCAAATCTCGAGCCACGTGGTTGGCGACCTCGTTGCCAGGAATGCCGTGATGAGCTGGCGCCCAGATGATTATGACTGATCTGGTTGGCGGCTTTTGATTAATTATCTTGAGCGTAGTGGCATGAATTCTTCCGCTTGGAGGGGATTGTATCCGGTGAGCGAAATGCTGCTCCGATGTTTTTTTGACGATTACGGTGGCTGTTGTTAGTGAGATCATTTAGCACGCGAACATAAATATTACTGACCAACGGAGACTCGTGCAGGTCGGGGCATAGCCTAGCCCCGCACTTTTACACAGGATGTACCCCGAAATTCAAGCGTCAAACACTTTCGCGCTTTGCTCAGACTTCGCCAACTTAGATCACATGCTCTGGCGGTGCCCCGCGTTACGGGGTGACGAAGACGTTACGTCGTACAAGTGGGAGGCTGCTCTACGCAGTCCGGATTTTGAAGCACAACTACGGGCAGTCCAACGGGCCCGCGACGTGGCGGAGCCTTTCTGCCCCGACGTGGGAGCGGCCCGCTAAGTGCTAGTGCACGTTCCGAAGGACCTCAAGAAAGTTTTTCCCTTTCCATTCCAACGGACGCTTCCGGAATTGAGATTATGATAAAGCAGATGGCGCAGGATCTCAGTCCGCGGTACAATCAGGACTCGATGGCTACCAAAGGTCAGTGGGACGCCTCGCATTGGGCGCTCTTGGGAAGGCTACAAAGGAAGCTCTGTAGGCTAATATGAGCTGGACAAGATTTGAAGTGAGGGAAGCGCCGAGTAAAATTGATTATGAACAATGACTGAGGAATATGGCAGGAACTAAATGGGCTGGGAGAGTGTTCAAATATTTGTACAAGAAAAACATAGATTCACACTGGAGGAAAAGAACTAGGAAGTTTATCAGCCAGTACGCGACCGGTATAGCAAGTAACATGGCAACAAAGAATGTCAAGCACAAGGTCAGAGAAGCTGCGATAATCTCATGGGTGGCGGCAATTTATTCATGGGGTTTTACGTGCCAGAACCAGTTCTGAATATGAGGCACGCCGTAGTGTAAGGTGAGTCAGTGAGTGAAATAGCTTTACTGAGGTCCAGAGAAGACGCAGGGGACACCCCGCGCCACCCGGCTAGTCCCACGTAGGGACCGGCAAGCCAAGCTTGACGGCCCGATCGCGGGCACTCTGGAAGGCCAGGGTTTGGTCGTTGAGTTCGGGGTTGCCTAAAAGCGCAGCCCACCTATCCTCGCTGAAGGCGGAGCCGATGGCTTCACACTCCCACAACACATGTTTAAATGTTGCCGTTAGTCCACAGGCAGGGCAGTCCGCACTGGGATACCTTTCAGGGTCTATAGCGTGAAGAACCGCAAGGTTAGGATACGCACGGGCTTGTAAAAGTCGAAGGCTCACTGCCTGCGCTCTGCATAAGGAAGGGTGCGGGAGGGGGAATACCCGTCTTAGTTCAGGAATAATTTTTACCCCCTGGGTTTCTTTAGCGTGCACTACAACGCAAGCACACGGGCGTTTTTGCACTTTCACCTCCATCGAAATGCGGCCACCGCGGCTGGGATTCGATCCCGCGACCTCGTGCTCAGCAGCGCAGCGCCTTGGCCAATGAGTTACTGCGGCGGGTGAAAATAACATTCCATGAGTTCCATACTGAAGAGGAAAAATGAAATCAGGAAATAAACAATTTACGATAACTCAAACTGAAGCTCCTTACATTTCGAAGCAAGATCAGTATGCTTTATAACACGCAGTTATAAAGCGAGGTACAATAGCGAAGAAGCATGTGCTTGCTGAGGTAAAGCAAGGGAAACGATGGAGCATGTTCTATTATTGTGAAGATATATGCTCAAGGTTCGATTTTGACCCTCTGACCTTGAAGCCCTTGGGTTCAGTGAGAGCAGGGGGAAAGTAAAGATATCCACAATAGAGATTAGTAGGCGGCGATTGGAAGATTAGCGGAAGAAAAGTAGGGAAACGACAAACGGAGACGTTCCAAAACAAAGTTACCAATAATGGTTCAGAAGGTATGGTGATGCAAATTCTTCGTGTTTTATTTTTATTGATGACAGGCAATATAACAACGCGAGCTTGGTGGCATACCTCCCCTGTTCCCGTTCCAAAGTGGACGCTCCTAGCATCCTTCCATTGGCGGACCACTTCACGTAGACCACGGCGATGTTGCGGACCTTTTCTCTAAACGCTGATATTTTACACTCCGGTAGTAAGTGAACAGCTAACTCAAGCAATCTCGTAATCTGGACGTCGTGCGCGTCTTTTAACACATCCAGCGCCAAGGTAATACTCCTAGGCAGAAGGCCTGTGAAACATTCCTGCAAAACGGGAAACCGCCCGAAATGTGCCGAATGGCTACGGCTATGTAGGATGCGTACGGGCTGTATTCAGCTGCGAGAGCTTTATCAGTGAATATTCCCGGCTTGTTTGCATTCTCGCGTACTTAACATTCTTCCAGCGTCTCTGATACCCGTAATCAGTTCCACACTACTATGCGAGCAGCTTGAACTTACGACCGGTCATGGCAAATAGCAAATGCTTACGCGGAAGCGTACGGGCGCAAGTGGCCGTAGTGGGAGCCATGACGTGTGCAGGAGGGGTTCAACTAAGCGTCTCTGAATCGCGAGTGGTTGTTGATGCGTGCGAGGAGCAAATAATTCGGAGATAGTAATGCCTCCTTCAGAAATCGTAAAACGACGCTTCTCTGTGGAGAGCTTAAGTCGACTGAATGAAAATTCCTCAGATAACTTCTGAACGAAAGTAAAACACATGCAAATCATAGTAAAAGTTCCTCATTAATAGTCTGAACGGCGCGTACGGGGCCCTTATAGTCGCAACAAAGTAGCTAGAGCAGGAATAATCTCGCCTCTCCGTACGCGCAAGATCAGCGGCTACTTTCCGACAAGCACGAGCCAGTGTTTCGCGTGGCATACCATGCATATCTGCGCGGCATCGATGATTCTTACATGAGTTACATCCCATTT
This sequence comes from Dermacentor silvarum, assembly GCF_013339745.2. Classification (NCBI taxonomy): domain Eukaryota; kingdom Metazoa; phylum Arthropoda; class Arachnida; order Ixodida; family Ixodidae; genus Dermacentor; species Dermacentor silvarum. Next base: position 20,768,694 of record NC_051162.1, on the reverse strand, counting down.
CGTTCCCTACTCTATCACTGGGCGCCACGGAAGCTCGCTTCGTTTGACCACGACGTCTCGGTACACGGCGCACGTGATGGCCATAACGTGGCGGCCTTGTGTCGAACGTGATAGGAAGCGGGCTGTCATCTGCCGCCGCTGACCGATTCACCTCCAAGTTGCTAAATTTTATGCTCGCTGTTGCGAGGACTGTCTACGACATAGCTGGGTGCACCTCGGGGCGCCCCGCGGATTCAACTTGGGCCTTATCAGCCAGCGGTGTTCGAACAGGCACAAAGGCCCAAGCCGACGGGTTTCTTTCGCGGCTGCGACAAGTACGTGCCACTGCAAGATAGTAAGATCCATGTCTTGGCACCGAACACTGATGAAGAAGCGCCTCTGCCGCGTACAAGAAGCGAATCGTAAAGGGCCGGATAAATAACTACTCAACGCAAATACGAGTAACGGGCGCGAGGCGTGCGGAATAAACGATGCGCGGGCCTTTCCCCCAGTCTGCTTCTGCGCGCAGCGAACTGCCTCGCTAGCTTAAGATTAGCTTTCCAGTAGCGGAGGTTTGCACTCCTACAACGATTCGAACTTTTCAAAAAGAAAAATTGAGATTTATTGCAAAATTGTACGCTCTAGGAATTACTCCGCCTGATAAATAAAGATTGGTCCAGCGAAGCAGAGTTTCGTAAAATGAAGCGAGTCATGAACCCTGTTAGATATTGCATCCGGAAGAAGTAAGAAACAAGAGTGCGCAGAACAAGAAATCTTGGAATGGAATTCCAGCTTCTTTAATGACCCGGGTTCCTACGGGCCTTGTCAGGTCGTGGGTGCTTTACTTTTTGCTTCCTTTGAACAGGCAATGAAACGAAGCACAGCGGCTGTTTTCCTTTGCAGATCGGCTGACTGTTATGCCAGCTATGTCTTCAGTCATGTACACTTGCGCCAGTTACCCATCCTATATACAGGCAAGGCAACTTAGAAACGCCTTCACTGCGGCTCATAAAGCGTGGTAACCAATTTTCTACGTTTCTCCAAGTAAATTTACAAATAGAGAAAATCCACACGAAAATTTGGAACATGTACTTCCTTCCAGGTCTGACTACCTTAGCGTATAAGCTACTTTGAGAGCTCACTGTCAGCTTTACTCACCTTTTTGACAATCGCCTTCGTCTTATACTAAATATCAAATTTGGGCAGATTTTGAAATAAAACCTTCTTTACGCCAGAAGCGTTTATAGCAGAGAAATTTTACACAGAAATTATGTACGAGCCAAGAGGGCCCTGGTGCTTTTTAAGAATTTTCTTATAAAAATGCAAATAATGAGGGCCCAGTGTACAAAAATCACATACAAAAAACAAAGGCAACTTAAACGAACAGCTATAAGTGGAGTTATTATACGCAATTAGTTTTAAAGTCAGCCCTTATAAAGTGAAACGCCACTTCACTCCTAAAGTCGTCAAATAATAAAAGTTATAGAACAGCTCGCAAAAGATTCCCATAAATAATGCACGAAAACACAATGTCCAGAAATAGTGCACTAAAGTCTTGCACGGAAGCCAGATAGAATACGTTTGCAGTGACACACATGAAGTGAGGCACAGAATTAAACTCACGCCAAATAAGCACATGTACGAGCACACAATCGATGGTAAACATCTAGACACCTGTTGTCAAGAATATCACTCGCTACCAGAAATTCTGGTGCACCATTCATGCGTACTTTTGCAATGAATATGTTGGTCATGACAGGAACATTTTTGTCTGAGGGCCGGCGGCACAATGTCATTAAATCCATGTATTAAAGGTTGCCTTGTGCGTGAGTCGTGTTGCAGGCATTCTAGCAGAAGAGGACTTGTATCCCGATCCAAGTAGCCACAAGTGCATTGGGGCTATCAGCGCGTATATTGTGTGCAAAAAGGGTTCTGTGAACGTGTTACCCAGCCGAACACAGTTAAGCAACGTTTCAACGTCTCTGCTTATATCCGATGCGCGCGGAATATTGAATTCGCACCAAGCGCACTGTAAAATAAATTGGAGATGTCGAATTCTGATCCCACCTTGTCGCTCTAAACCACGGGCTAACTTCTGCTTGAATGTATGCTATGCTTCGCTTTATGTGAGAGGAAGTTCTGATATCACGTTGTTTACATGCGCTTTTTCCTGCATAGTCAACTGCAACATTATCGTGGATATTACAGTGGCCAAGTACCCACTGGAACATTATTCTGCGATTATCTTTATTTTCGCGAGTTCCTTCAGAGTTTCGGGAACTAAAGCCGTATTCCGTTCTCGCTATGATGTGACGATGAAGCTGCCTGTCAATGACATAGGATGACCCATTTTCATAACTTTACATTGAATTTACGTATAGTACACAGGAATATTGCAAGAAGTTCAGCTGCAGATTATGATGTTGTGTGAGACTACTTGAAGGTCTACATTTGGTTTCATTCTGGAATGACACATGTGGCCGTAGATGAATTTGACTGACCAATGTATATGTGTATACTTCATGTATTCAGGCTATCTGATTAAATCTGGAATAACTACAGTTGTACAGTCACATAGTATAGTTGTTGTTGAACAGTACGGTACAGTAGAGTTGTTCTACAACTGTACAGAATAACAGTTGTTGCGCTGCTAAACTCAGCTTGTCTCGTTGCAAATGATTCCTTCAACAGAAAATTCAATTTCTGGATCAACAAGTCGCCGTGCAGGATAGGAGACCTGTCAGGTCCAAAATTGTGTTTTGGCTGAATATTTCTGTGCCCTGAATCACAGTATTGATGCAAGCTCTCCCTATCAATAAGCACAGTAGTTATTGCTGCAAATAGACATGAAAGAAGTGGTGACAGCTTTCGACCGTCTTCATAGTAGGAAATGAACGCTAACGTGCTTTTTAATTAGTGGAAACTTGAGGTTGTTTAAGGAATGTCTTAGCGTACTCTAAGATTCGTAGCTATTTATCGAGGAAGCCAATCTTCAGGTGAGTGGGAGAGGCCATTAGAAATGGTGAAAAGTATGTTATATCTTGCTTATAAGTGCATCATGTTTGTATCTTTAGGAGCGATAAAACTAACCCTCCCCATGTCGGGCCTGAAACGCTGCGAAGAACGTTTATTAGATAATTTTAATCATTCGTCAATGCCTTTAACACAAGAGTTTCAAGGAGTTTGTCTGTAATGTAACATCAGTCAATCTGTGCAGTTTTAAAATGTTCACAGGTTGACTCTCAAGGCATAATGGCGGTCTCATAAAAGTCACCATAAAAAGTTACCACGGTGTTTTGCTGGGCTAGATGGTGCATATCGACAGGTTCGGCCTGCATAACTGTGCTCGACAAAAATTAAAGGAGCGATAACACCGCTCAATAACTTTTTTAATGAATAGAAGCAAACATATACCGCAGTGGAAAGGAAAGCAAAGAAATATTTAAAAAAATCCCCAAAAAGGAGCTTGCTAACCTAAATCACGTTGTTCTACGTGCTAATATACATATATTGTAACGACGTGGGATCGACGAGGACGCGGAGCAGCACCAACAAAGACACTTTATCAGTCGCCAAGAAAACCACGTCTTCTTCGTCTCCACGCTTAACCTAAAAGCCCGCGCTACTTCAACCTTGTCCCCACTGGCACATACCCGCGGCAATATAGTTGCCCCCCCCCCCCCCCCCATAGAAAGAAATCATCGTCCGATGACATAGGCTTGGCAAACTGCGATAAAAAAAAAACTGCACAGTCTTCATAGTACGGCTTCATACGAAGCACGTGAGCGACCTCGGGTAAATGCCATCGGCGCTTTGAACAGTGCGAGCCCTCCTGAACGACTTCGTAGGTGACGTCACTGATGCGTCGAAGAACTATGTAGGGCCCGAAGTATCTGCGCAGGAGCTTTTCAGAGAGCCCACGCCGACGAATAGTGTCCAGACCCAACTTTGTCGCCGATGTGTATGTTACGGGTCTGTGCCGAAGATTGTAGCGTCTGGCGTCACATTCCTGTTGTTCGTGGATCGCCAACGCGCAAGCTGCCTAGCTGCTTCTGCTCGCTGTGTGTTCTCTTCAGCACCCGTCTCACTGTCATCAAATTCATGAGGGAGCATTGCGTCTAATGTTGTCGTAACCTCAGGGCCGTACACAATGCTGAAGGGTCTTGCGAGTGGTCTCTTGACGAGGCGTATTGTACGCGAAGATGACATATGGTAGAACCTCGTCCCAGTTCTTGTGCTCTACATCGACGTACATGCTTATCATGTCAGCCAGTGTACTGTTGAGTCGTCCGTCAGCCCGTTTTTGAGGGTGATAGGCCGTGGTCTTCACACACAGGCACAGGCACTTCACAGGCACTTAAACGCAGAACGATGTCCAAAAACTTGGCCATGAACGCAGTACCTCTGTCCGTGATGACTACTGCCGGAGCGCCATGTCTTAAAACGATGGATTCAAGAAAAATTGCGCCGCCTCATCGGCTGTTCCCCGTCACAGAGCACTTGTCTCGGCATATCTAGTGAGATAATCCGTGGCGACGATTATCCACCTGTTGCCGGTAGTAGACGTTGGGATGGGGCCCAGAAAATCCATGCCTACTTGTGCAAATGATGTGGCAGGTACTTGAACAGGTGCAGAAGACCGGCTGGCTTGACGGACGGCGGTTTGCGGCGCTGGCAATCCAGACATGTCTGCACATAATGCTTAACGACCGCAGCAAGTCTCAGCCAGTAGTAATTCTGCCGAATCCGTGCCAATGTGCGAGTGTAGCCCAAGTGCCCAGCGGTCGGCTCGTTGTGGCAGGCGTGCAAGATTTCACGTCGAAGCGATGAGGGCAACGAGTAAGTAGTTGCTGCCGCTAGGGGAGAAGTTCTTCTTGTAGAGTATGTTGCGGCGCAAGCAGTACGACGCCAACCCTCTTGTAAATAGCCTCGGCATGCTGTTGGTTCGTCCTTCCAGGTTCTCAATCAGCGGCCGCAATTCAATGTCATCCCGTTGCTGGCGTGAAAGATCGGCAGTGTCCACGAGTCCCAGAAAGACTGTGTCGTCATCGTCTTGTGCTGCCGTCTCAACAGGAGACTGAGAAAGGCAGTCGGCGTCTGCGTGCCGTTTTCCGGACTTGTATGCGACAGTAAAGTCGAACTCTTGGAGTCGAAGACGCCAACCTGCAAGCCGGCCGGAAGGATCTTTCAAATCAATGAGCCAGCAGAGCGAATGGTGATCGCTAATAACGGTGAAAGACCGACCGTACAAATACGGACGAAATTTCAGAACTGCCCATACCATTGCGAGGCATTCTTTTAAGTGGTGAAGTAGTTAGCCTCCGCACGGGACAGTGTCATGCTGGCGTAAGCAATCACCTTTTCGCTGTCGTCCTGCCATTGTACGAGCACCACCCCTAGACCGACATTACTAGCGTCTGTGTGCAATCGTCGGGGCGTCTTCATCGAAGTACAAGCATGGGAGGCGCTTGCATACGTTGCCGGAGCTCGTGAAATGCCCGCTGCTGGTCTTCGCCCCAAGTGAAAGGTATGTCTTCTCTGGTGAGCTGTGTTAACGGCCACGCGATGCGTGAGAAATTCGCAATAAACCGCCTGTATATGCACATAGTCCGAGAAAACGTCGCACGGCCTTTTTGTCTGATGGGGTCGGGAAATTAGCGACGGCAGCAATTTTCATCCGGATCAGGTCGGACTCCTTGTTACTGACGACGTGACCGAGGAACTGGAGCTCTTGAAAACCAAAATGGCACTTTTCAGCTTCAATGTGAGACCGGCAGGGCGTATTGCGTCAAAAACAGTTTTCAGCCTTCGTAAGTGTTCGTCGAACGTTGCGGAAAAGACAATCACGTCATCCAGGTACACCAGGCATGTTTGCCATTTGAGTCCAGAGAGCACAGTGTCCATTAGACGCTAGAAATCTTGCTGATGCTGAACACAAACCGAAGGTGAGTACCTGAAATTCGTAAAGTCCGTCAGGCGTCACAAACACGGTTTTCTCAGGGTCTCTCTCATCCACTTCGATCTGCCAATAACCGCTTTACAAAGTCCATTGAGGAAAAGTAGCACGCGTTTCGCAACCTGTCCAAGGAATCATCAATACGTGGCAGTGGATAAACGTCCTTCTTTGTGACCTGATTGAGCTTCCGATAGTCCTACGCAGAAGCGCAAGCTACCGTCCTTCTTTTCACTGAAACTACAGGTGACGCCCAAGGACTATTAGATGGTCGAATAACGCTATCTTCCAGCATCGTCTTCACTTGTCTTTGGATTGCCTCGCGTTCCTTTGGGGCCACGCGATAAGGGTTTTGTCGAATAGGTCGGGCGTCGACATCAGTAATGATGTGATGTTTGGTAAGTGGCGTTTGACCAACTCTTGACGCAGATTAGAAACAGCCCTGGTACTGGTTTATGAGCTCAAGAAGACGGTCTCGCTCAGCGGCCGTTAACGTCGAACTAACGTCTACAATAGGCGCAGCTGTGGGATCGTAGATGTCGTCTCTTGCGCTAAGTGGCAGTCTTCTATGGGTATTACTTCTTCGAAATAAGCGACAGCAGTGCCTCTTACAATGTGTGGATGCTCCTTACTAAAATTCGTCAGCAAGAGTTCGGCGCTTCCCTCGATTACATTAATAAGTGCTCTGGCAATGGATATGCCGCAATTCAGTGCTAGCGCATTGATGCGTTCAGCGACTCCAGTCCCATTCTGCAGGCTGTCACAGTGCACGGGGTACGAGAGAGCTACTCCGCGGCAAAAGTGTTACTTCGTCTGCAGCTATAGGTAAGCGACGTTGTGGATGCTCCTCATGCGTGACATTCCGAGTTCATTGCAAACGTGACGCTTCTGTCGCGGATGTTAATCATGGCACCGTACTCACGCAGCAATTCCATCCCCAATTTAAGTTCATTGCAACACTCAGAAAGAATGAAGAGGGTGGCGACGAAGGTTGAACCGGCGATTAAGAGTCGGGCTGTACATTTCCCGACAGGTTCCCGACAGGTACATTTCCCGACAACTGACCTCGGGCGGTTCGTATGCTGGGTCCGTGCCATGGGCGTCTTCACCTTCCTTAGTTTGTCTGCAAGCTGTGTGCTTATAATTGAAAAAATTGAGCCAGTGTCAACAAGAGCGGCTACTTGGTGGCTGTCAATGCGAACGATGAGGTCGGCGCTGTCGACGTCAGTTACGTCTTTCGTACTTGAGTCCGTCGTATTCGTCGTTGCATTCGCCGTCTTCGCCGTATTCGTCGTTGCATTCGTGGGAGTCTTTACATCGTCATACGTCGATGATGGGGGATATGGCGAACTTCGAGTACTGGAAACCTCACCCCCGGAGGTCGCTGCGTCTAGTTTCCTCCCGTCGCGGGCTAGGAGACCTGCCCCTAGTGACGTCGCAAAACAGCGACGAGTCGGTGAATTGTAGAGCGCAGGTGATGGCGAAGGAGAACGTGATCGGGGAGTCGTCGTATTTTGCGGCAGGTCGTTCACAGGAGCGTCGTAGGCGCGTCGACCGTCATACGGAGAATAGTAGTTGGCAGGAAAGCTTGGGTATTGGGCGGCGCGCTCGAACTGATCAAGCCAATCTTGGACGCCTTCACCATGAAAGCTCTCCGGAACCATAGGGTTCTGCAGGGTTACTTGCGTTGGAGCCGCTGTGGTCATGGTAGTTGCAGGGGGCGAATGATTTCTTGAGGTTTCTTGCAGGGGACCGGACTCGGGCGCTAGGCCTAGTAGGCGGCGACTGAACCGGTGGACCGGTGTTTCGATGCGCAGTGGCGATTCCGGGCTCGATCGTTGGCTCCGCGAAGGGGTGCCAAACATGAAGGATGGAGAATACCCAGCACCTCCACCGGTGTAACGACGTGGGATCGACGAGGAGGCGGAGCAGCACCAACAAAGGGACTTTATCAGTCGCCAAGAAAAACCAACAACGTCTTCTTCGTCTCCACGCTTAACCTAAAAGCCCGCGCTACTTCAACCTTGTCCTCACTGGCACAAACCCGCGGCAATACAGTTGTTCCTATATATATATATATATATATATATATATATATATATATATATATATATATATATATATATATATATATATATATTTATACCATCGAACTACTGCTCTGGTATATCGCTGCGGCCGGAAGGGTGACACGGGTTACTGTGTCAGTCTTTTTTGCTGTGGACACGCATCTGTTTAAATACGGCGTTGTAACCACAGCTACGCCAATTTGCTGCCAGGTGGCCTAGTGCAGCAGATGAACTCACGTTGTACGCCTGCTCTCTTGATATTGCCACTTTGACGTAACTGGCACCACACGAGATGGGGAAACTGTAGACCACACCCTGTTTTCTGCTAATTGGTTTACGTATTCAAATGTGCACCGGCAAACAGCATCCTCGTCATTCATGTCGCTGGCACATGGGACACACGCGGGGGGGGGGGGGGGGGCGTGGAGGGGGCGCGGACAAGTCTCCTTAATTGCCCAGCTTTTTGCGATCCTCTTCGTATGGAACAGTGTACATCTTTAGGTCTTGCTGCGACGTTTATTGAGCAAGGTTTGCACTAAGGGCCCAAATACAGAGGAACAGATACCGATATCTTCTACATACAATAGCGAGTAATGTTGAGGAGGTAGACGTCTCCGTGGTAAATAACCACAAAACTTAAAGAAACGCACATTACGCACGGCCTTGTGGGTCTCCTTGACTAAAATTATGGTGACAGTTTTTATCTTCGTTTAGCTGAATGAATAGTGTCCTGCCGTTTAACAAATACACCCATAGTAGCGTCCCGTTCGGACACTCTTAGTTGCGACAGGTCACAAAATACATGTGTATTGCCGACAATGTCCGAGGCTCGTTTATGTTCCAAAATCACCACTTTTGTGACATTTTCTCTGGCTTGTTCTTGAACAGTAGCGATAACAAATGTCCAGAATTGCATCCATTGTGCGCCGCAGCCTTTGAAATCTAGTCATGTGATCGGTAATTGCTTGTGTGTGCTCACACCGCCTTTGTGTGAATAATTATTGTGATTGGAGTTATATAGACACTCCGGGCAAATTTCAGCCTTCGGCACGCCGTGATGTTCTGTACAAAGTCCAGTACGATAACATCGCGACGGCGTGCCGTATGCTGTAGGTAGGAGCGAAAGCTTGCAAGGGTGAGTCGAAAGTATGGTGTCTTCCTGGGGCAGGGTCTTCTTGCGCTCAGAAGGGGAAGAACGCGGGGATGCTGCGCACACTAGGAGGAAGGGGAGGGGAGGGGAGAATGGGGACAATTAGTGCGCATATCCTCCTTCTACTCCTGAGGACGCGCGCGTCCTATCTTGGAGACAATCTGCGCTGGATTTGAAGGCTAGCTGACAGGAGATCGCTGATGACTTCTTGTGTGCTGTGTTCTCACGCGCATAGTTCGCGTTGAAGCGAAAGGCGGCACGAAGCGGAGTGCGCTCGCCGCTGCTCCAGGTATTCTTCACTCCAGCGTTCTGAAAGCGAGTCTCCAAGGCCATCGAATGAGCTATTACAACGTGGTAGTTAATTTAGTTAGTAAGGGAATATTTGCAGCATTTTATTAAAAAAACCCACTAATTTTACTTCTTATAGTTGTCCAATAATTTGCTATCGCAATCAATGGTTCTCCTGTCGGGCGAAACATTAACGTTTTTTTCTGCGTCACCTTACATAAGTACATCGTCAGATTTAAGGTGGAAAAGAGTCAAGGAAAAGAGGAGTTTGATGGGACTATACTACAGTCACCACTTAACCTTTTTTTCAAGGATCACGGCATACTCCTTTATCCTCAAGTCGTTGAACCATTCCAATGGTGCCAATCAACGAATGAAACCTATGCTTTGCACATATCGTACTTAGTATAATCCGCGTAAGCCGCAGTCTTTCTTATTAGACGCAGCACATATCTGAGCTCACTCACAGATAATCCTTAGCCATGGTGCAACTCCAAACACACTTTGTGTTTTGCAACTTGAGCTGAGGTACTGAAACTCATTCGAAGTAGTAGAAATGTTGGATAGAAGTGTAAGTTTGAAAATTTGTCATTGATTACTACTTCCTAAGTACATCTGGTAATTGCAAGCACACAAAATTGTTGTGTCACAACAATAGGGCCATTTACAGCATATTAAACATCATTAATCAAGAAACTGACGCCACGGATGAGTACATATCGCACAATTCACGCCATCAATTTTTCCTCAAATTTCTGTAGGAATCTTCGCATAACTTAGCAGACGTTCTGCGAATTTCTGTACGCGTCCATATTACAGTTCGGTGATAAGCTCTTTCCGCTTAGAACAATTAGGAGTAGGGCAAATTGGTAAGAATTTATGTCACTCAAAGACATGTGTGCTTACAAGAAAACCAGAAGGAACAAAAAGTTCAACACAAATGACGTTTGTGTTACACTTTCTGAGGTTTCGGCGTTTGAGGTTTCGAACGGACGACCAACAGATTGGCAGTCAGTTCACGATTCTTCCTCTCAGCCACTCGCCGATTCAACAGCAATCGCACTAGCGACAGGAGACAGCAATCGCATCCAGCTTGTGACATGATTGGCTAACACCAACGCTACACATATGTGTACTGAATAGAGCTGGCGTCAGCACCTTCGTATTCTAGCACGGTTCCTTCCAAGTTGTGGTGCTGGCACTAAATTTAAGTTTTGTCCTTCTGAAATGTAATGATAATGATTGAGCACGTCTGCTTTGTCTTCATTGGCTGTATTCTAGCGCTCGGCTTGTCATGTTTTCAGGATAGGACTTATGTCGCGTCATTTCCTTGGAGGATAGCAAGAGGCATATTACTGAGGTAGCCCAAATTGAGAAAAGTTGAACTAGTTCAACAGTAGGGAGCTAAAAGCCTGCTTTAGTTAAGTGAAGTGACTATTGTATCTTTCATGCTCAGCGTACAAACGCTGTAGAAGCTACACAAGAAGTTCATTCACCGAAACTGATAACACCAAGCGTTCCGTTTACGTTCCGCTTAGCGCTAATGGCGTTTTCTTGCGCGAGTAAGCACGTGATACACTTGCCGCGCCGGGTTGCAAATAAATAAAATCTGTAAAGAAAAACAGCGACACAAAGATTGTTCTAAAACAATGTATATGTAGCCGATATAATTACATGGTTGTTTCTTTTAAAAAGTGTTTTCACTTACTACTGAATCTGTATCAATGACTGTTGGTCTCAAAAACAGTGAACTATTTGCTGGTGCGAACTAAATCACTGCAAATAGTATTTGTAGCCTCGTCAACGTTGCACGCGTTGTACGAAAAGACGTATAAATTCGGATAGGTAAGGCAAGGAGGAAAAGCTCAGCCTTTCCAGTATTCTCTGGGAGGTGCAACTTCCCCAAACGAATATGACCCGCACTTATCTTGTTCCCGAAAAGAAGTTGCTCGTTCCCTTACACTCGTGCATGTTCACTCTAGCAAATAGCGCATGATACTCTCTAAAGCTTACTGCGCAATTACAGCTGCGTATGGATTCGGTTGCAATGTATTTTATAGATGTTCTCAATTTGTCTTGTAACACTGATTTGAATTTATCTACATTAGCTTCACAATCAATACACTTTTTACTGGTGGCAAAAAAAGCAACCAAATTTTTATATCCGAGTATAATCGTTTTGAAGCGTTTCCAAGCGAGAATTGTGGTATAAAGACAGAACTGATCACTTGCACAGGTTTATACATTAGTTGTTCATTCAGCGACGGCAAATAAATTTGCGGTAGTTACCACCCGATCTACATCCTGGCAGTTTTTCCGGAAGTCTCTAGAAAAAACCAATTCTAACACGCCTTACAGATTTCTTTAAAAAAAAAAGAACGTTATAACAGATGCACAATACGGTTTCCGCCGACACCGCTCTACGTAAATTGCCTCGGTCGACCGAAAAGAATACATATTAAGGAACATAGACAATAGGAAATTCGTGGTGGGTGTATTCAGACTTTGCAAAAGCACTTGATTACTTAAATAGAAAAGAAATAACTCAAAAACTTGTATATTGTTGTATACGGGTCTCGGCGTTGAATATAACTAAATCTTGTCTTTAATAGCACTTGCAATATTGACATTATTGGCTATACATCCGGCTTGCTACCATTACAAACAGGAGTGCATCAGGGCAGCATTCTGGGGCTGCTCCTATTTATTATATATTTGAATGACATCGTTAATTTGATATATGGGTAAACCTTGTGGTATACGGAGATGACACCAGTATCTTAGTTGTTTCAGAATAAAGTACCGCACTTTGTGCCATCGCAAATTTATTATTATCGATAAATGACATATGGACAAATGATTATGGTTTGATCAATAATATTTTAAAGACCTAAGCGATAGTGTTGTACACAAAAGTTAAGTGAATTCCACCAAATCTTGTGTAGAAGTGGAGAGTGAAATTAATAGTATGGGCGAAATTTTTACGGAAAGTTTGTCGTGGAATGTTAGAGCTTGTGTCACTTGTTGGTATGTTTTACAGACGTAAGGATTACCTTCCGCAGAAGGATATGCAATTATTGTACAACTCCTAATCTCTCTCAAATTATTCTGTAAATGTTTGGGGCACGACAACAGCAGGTAATATTTAAAAATTTAGTAGGCTACAAAAAGGAGTTCGTATTATTACACGCTCCCCAACCGCTTAAACCGTAGTACCACTTACTAGAATACAGAAGAAAGACAATTACAACAATCAGTTTTTCAAATTACTTATCAAATATTCTCACCAGAAAACTCATTTTCTTGATCGACTCAGTCAGTTAACTCGAAAACAGCCTACACAATAAACACAAGAATGCTGGAATATTGCAGATTGCTCCAATATCGTACTAATTTAGCCACGCAGTCTCTACAATTCCGTTTTCCTACTCTGTTAAATAGTTTCTAACAAGAAATATTCATATATTAACTTTTATTATAAGTATTCGCACTTCTGTTCATTTATTTGGTATTTATTTATTTATTTAAAATACCCTCAGGGCTATATTGCATTAAATGGGGCAGGGTTACAGAGTATAGTAAAGCAAATCAAACGAACAAGAGCAGTGAGTTCTGGTAACACAATGATTCTCCTGATTATACAATGTAAGGTAATTTTTTACCGAAAACGTTTGTTATCGGTGATGGCTACGACACTTAAGGGAAATGGGTACAATTCCTGAGATATACGGGGGATGAAAGACTGAAAGAACGACTTCGTGTGACTGGAATCAATTCCTACCTTATTGCGATCATTGACGTGGTTTGAAATGTACTGAGGCCGCAGTATGAAGTCGCCGTGAAGTGTGGTGTAATGGAAAGTTTTATCAAATAGCGAAAGACGGGCGCTTTCACGGTGGTTCGATAATGGAATAAGTGCTAGGTTAGTTTCCATTGAGGTTATACCCGCGGAACGGCTATAATTTGAAAGAATGAAACGGGTAAAGGTTTTTGTGCTGCTTCAAGTGAAGTAATAAGATTAACGTGGCTGGGATCCCGCAATGCAGATGCATATTCAAGTTTAGAGTGTATTATAATCTTGTAAAGCTGTAGTTTTAAAGTAGGCAGTGCTTTGGAAAAGTTGCGCCGTGAGCACCCGAGTACGCGATTAGCATTGTTAATGACGTACTTTATATGAATTGTCCAATTTAAGTTATTTTGAATGTATACACTAAGATATCTTTAGGATATGACGAAATCTAAGGTAACGTTGGTAAAACACTAGGTGCTAGGAGTATAATTAGACCTGGAGTTCATTCTGCGTAATACAAAGATTAGTTTCTATATAAAAACTGAGCATAAAGGTATAATCTCGAATCACAAGCATTTCTTTAGAACGGTCATCTGTTGGTAAAAGATATTTCAGAGATTCTTACATTGAATTTCTATCTTTGATTTAGCCGTTCGGTGCTGTTTCTTGGCTAATCTTCCAGAATGAGTATGTCCCACAGTTGCACAGAAGTTACTGAATCCCTTAATGTGGCTTGACACATGTCGTACTTTTCTGTGCACGCACTGGCCATCACAATTCTTCTTTAAGCAAGCTACATGCACTACTTTTGTCTGGTTAACCTCCCTGCCTTTCGCACCCCATTTCTAACTCTCTTACTTTCATCCTTGTGGCATCACTCTGTATACTCGCACTGAGCGTCCACGTGATTTGAAGTTCATTTTGCCGCAGCTTGTGCACGATGAAAAACACACCATGACAATAATTTTGTGATCTTTGTTGTGGTAAAATTAACATTTCACGAGATTACTCGTTTCACATAATGTAAAGAAATTTATACGCATCGCCGCCAGTTGTAAAGGGTATAATGAACCGCTTAACTTAAAGTTCGTTTCATACAGCATCCAACATGTCAGTGGGTTCTGTATAATATTTTTGTTAAGCTATTCTTGCGCCAAGTTTTCAAATCGACCTTGTGGATCCTGCCATGCATGGTATAGAATTTATCATAGATTTTCTTTCTTAAACGCAATAATTTTGTTCGGATAGCTTCAGAATTGTCTGACCAGACCATTTGTGTTTCCTACGTGTGTTTCAGTATAACAATCGTATACTTCGTTCCTAGATAAAGCTTCTTCTTCAGCGCTTGCTTTCTTTTATTTGGGGGGGGGGGGGGGGAGGCTTTATGTGTTGTACATTGCGCTTGCAACGTGCACGTTGCACGTCTATCACGCAACGTCTCGCGATAATGACAGCCGCCAACACATCGTCCACACTTGGTGGCGCATCCTTCCTCCTCAAGTATAGCTGCGTAACATCTCAGTGCAGGCGTTCTCCCCATATAGCTCTTAGGCACTGCGAAAATTGTCTTTTGTCCTATATGAGTCTGACGAAAAAGTGAGCGTCAAAAAAGTACCATGTTAGTGAGACGAGGATAAATATAGATAATGCGCATCCTGCGGTAGTAATAGTTATTTTATGCGAACGAAAGCTGATTAACTGGCAGAAATTTCATAAGTTATCCCATCAGCGTCACTGAATTCTGCACCTGCACTAAAAAGCCGTGCACTCAGCATAAGGCCAAACGAAATCAGATAAGAGGCGCGCGATCGCGCATTTTGATGTTACAGTTGCCTTTTCGCAGAGGAGCCAAGTTTCGCGGGGCACGCGCCCTCGCGTGCCATGGCTCGTGCCAACACGCATGCTTGTTCATACTGCGACCGACGGCCTATCCTTATTATCGATGCTCAACAACTGAGCGTGCTACGCTTAGGACGAAATGGCCTTACAGAGAAGAAACTTTCAGCATTCTGTTGGACTCCAGTCCTTCTGGACTGCATAATTTGAAATTTATGTAGTCCTGGTGCAACCCATCTGTACGCCCTTTCGTTGTGTGCTTGGTAAGAGATCATTTTCTTTTTGTTGGTTTTCTCTACAACTTCACTGATGCCTAGGAAGCCACCGATTGGAGGGAGTTCCCGACCTTCAGCTCAGCTCAGAGGCCATCAAGGTCCCAAACGAAGCAGGTGTCTTTTTTACCCCTCGCATCGCCTTGAAACAAACGACGCAATTAAGGCGATAGACTGCAGTCGAAAGACACACTTTCGCGATCTATGTGTGTCCGTTTCGCGAGCCGCTCACTATTGAACTTGTTTTGGCACTGAGGGTAGAATTATCGCGTCTTTCCAGGCCTTCGGTGAAAGGTTTATGAATATTCGATGCCACGATGCGAACAGAAAAGAAGCCACTCAAACATCCCCTCCTCGACTTGTGTTATTTGACTCGGCAGCATGTGCTTTATAGTACTAAATACAACACACAGGAAGGACACTTTTTATTGACCCTATCGTTGAGACCCATGCGCAACTCAGGTTTTTTCACGTAGAGGGTCTCTTTTCTTTCGTACCTATGATTCGATACGTCAGCGTAGCTGCGCTTCTGGATGTCGATTGATTCGCTCTCGCTCAACTATGTCTCGTATAATAATCGCGTTGCATGCAAATAAGTGATCTCTTGCCTCATATCTGAGACAAGAGATCTCCAAAATTAAAGCGGCTCAAGCACTGAAGGTTAGGTACACAAAACTCAGCTCTTGGAACTTGAACACATTTCAGTTCTTTCAGCATGACGATAATTGGCACTTCGGGGACATGTGCTAGTTTCGAAAAATGTCCCGATGTTGGGGTCAGCTGCACACACGCATCTACTAAGCTGCTTGAACCCGGTTTTCGATAGTTTTATTGTCCCGAAACGTTCCGAGCTTACATTGGGTGTACCGAAAAATTACGGATTGTCCCGGTTGTCCAGGTTTGCTGTATTGTCTCCAGTAGCTTAATAGACGCATTTGTACTCACTTTGCACTTGAACTGCGAGTAATATGTTAGCCTTGCCTGGACGCACTATTAGTTTCCTCGGCCGGTTTGATCACGGCATCCGAATTACTTCTGCTGTAAGCTGTCTATCGTAGCCATGAAGGTACCGCATTTATTTCGTGCGTACAAAGAGTCATGCGGCGCCCGCCAAAATAGTCCATGGTGGGTATGCGTCCGCTTTCAGAACAGATCTTAAATCGAAAGGTTGAACTTATTGCAAATACATACACTTCCATTTTCATTATAGGCACTTACCTTCGAAATGGAAGAAATTTGCCGTAAATCCATCCGACTACAGCATATTGGCGCGCAATACTTGCGCCTTGTCTGCGCTATAGTGTATGTTGCACGGAGTTGTACTACACGAGAATGTAAAGTCATCCAAGAGATACCGATGGGGATATAAAGTTCCGCAATATTGCATACACTAAGCACATGCAACAAACAAAAACACCACCCAAGCACTCCATACAGATGGTTAACCTGCGAAGGTGAAGCGTGCGACCCCGGTGTTTATCAGTGGGTTAATCCCGACGCTGTATTGAAGCGTTTCTCAATTATTGGTTGCATGTTTGTGTTTCTAGTGGAACGCAAGGGCCAATGGCGGGTGGATGCTGCTAACCACGACGCCGAGCTAACTCGAGATATCGAACGCATGCGACAACGGCGAGGCGAGGAGGAGGCGTTGCGGGCAAAGCAGCGTCAACGTGGCAATGGCGGGAACGCGTTCTCTAATGACGTCACTAACGGCGCTGCCAATGGCGCGCGCGCTTGGGTGCTACGTAGAGAACGACGTAACTGAAGGGGCAGCCAATGGAGACATTTAGCGAAACATATGGGACGAATGGTTTTTCGTTTCGCCTAGCCATTTACAGCTTTCGGGGTGAAAAAGCATTTGTTTGGGGCTCCTTCCCTCTGAGCATTACATGACCTTGACGTGTGCGGATGCACCTATGCCTCATCGAAAACCTTTGAAAACCTTTGAAATACACCGAGTCGTCATCGTGTACGATTTCGAGTCGATGACACTGTTTTCGCTCAAGGACGCTGAAGGTCAATTGAACGATGACACATATAAGGTTTTCGCCTTAAAAACTGCTGCGCTAAGCGGCGTAGAAAGGAAATGACGTTGACGGACGAATCTCGCTTTGGTCGGGCGAGAGACACGCCAGCGTGAAGCAGAACGCCTTCGCGCGTTCGCGGCGCACACTGCTAACTCTGCCACTCGCATTCCTGAAGCTGAGCGTGTCGCAACTCAACTGGCTGCTTAAGACACTACGAAGCAGGACGGAAATGCTCGTACCTTCGCCGAAGCGACTCGGCAGCAGAACGCCTCTCGCCAACAGGACGACGCGCGTTAAGCAAACCTACAACATGGTCGCCAACCCGCAAATCGTGCGCCTTTCGCTGCACACATGCAACAGATTCTGTGAGGCACGTTTCACTTTCGTGTTCTACCGATTCCTATTAAAGAATTACAAACCATACCTTTCTTTCAACTATAACCGTGTTTGGGGACCTGAAAAAAAATTCACAGCATATCCACGGGGTGAATGATGATGAGTGGGCGAAGCTCCGAAGGGAATCATCGGATCTCCCGCTTAAGGGGACGCTAGCACAAACGCGTTAGAAACGTGCAGTACTCTCTAGTAAGGGGGAGCGGCCACAGCGTCTTACGCAGCGATTTACACATGCCGGAACGTGCACCGCGTTTGCCGACGCCATCACATGACTGCCGAGAGAGTATACCCCCCGTATTCATAAACGCGCCTCGACTTGAACTTGACTTGCCACCGCTTTGGGCAGCGCGTTCGAAACTCGTTGAAGGTAAGGCGGAGAGGCCACAGCGTCTTACACCAGCTTCCTACACGGGCCGTAACGCGCTAGCACAAACGCGTTAGAAACGCGCTAGAAACGCGGCCTTTCGTTAATGTTGGGTATTTATTGCCATCGTGGTGCGTGTGTCCATGTCCGCTTCGTGGCGTAGTGGGCTAACGCCGCGCGCTCGGAAGCGAGGGGTACCTGGTTCGATTCCGCGCTACGGACACAACTTCGGAATTTTTTTCTCATTTTTCTCAGACTGGTTACACACTACTACTACGACGACGGGGACGGAACGGGTGCCGCTATAAGGAGCTTCGCCCCTAAAATATTCCCAGATAGATAATGATGTTCTGATAAGCCGTCGACATGGGCCCACCACGAAGGCGGTTCGATATGGGACAAATCGGCGCTCTGTGCTAGCATAAGCAACTCATTTCCTATAATTGACGTGACGCGCTCATTAGTAGGTTCCGTTCCTGCGTCTATGGCACACACGGACGTGCTCTCGCATTCTCAGCACGTTTTTCAATGCAGCTTTACACATGCATCAGTCGTTCCAAAGCCCTCGTAGGCGTTGGTAGTTTGGAATGTGGAGCATTCATTGGCTCATCCCAGGCATTTAATGAAATTCAATTGTCTGACGGCGCAATCCAAGCTCTGATTCTGAGCACAGCAACTTGATGCTTTAAATCTCACGCCACGATCGCACGAACGTCCTTTCGTCGTAGCTGGTAGGCTACGAAGGCGCTGTGCGACATTTTACCGTTTTCGGGACTTACCCAGGTCGTAACGGAAGTTGGTGGTAATGTTTGTTCCGAGGAGTAAAAAAATTCAACGACAATTAACGATATTCCCTAACGAGAAATTTAAATTCAGCTCTATAAGTGTTTTCATTTTTTTACAGCGAAAACTGTATGTGGCTAGGCGAAACGAAAGACCGTTCGTCCCATGTTTCAATAAACGTCTCCATTGGCTGCGCCGTCAGTTACGTCGTTCTCTATAAGTCTCACCCAAGCGCGCGCGTCATTGGCAACGCTGTTAGTGACGTCGTTCTCTGCGTCATACCTGCTCTACCCGCAACGCCGGCTCCTCGCTCGCCGTTGTCGCATGCGTTCGATATCTCGAGTTAGCTCTGCGTCGTGGTTAGCAGCATTCGCCCGCCATTGGCGCTTGCGTTCCACTTCACGATTTCAACGTGGACGTTTCGTTGCAGCCGAAGCCAAAGTGTCGCTCGAGAAACTCCCGTCGAAAGCAGGCGTTGGCCCCGGCGAACGCGTTCCCGCCACTGCCACGTTGACGCTGCTTTGCCCGCAACGCCTCCTCCTCGGCTCGCCGTTGTCGCATGCGTTCGATATCTCGAGTTAGCTCTGCGTCGTGGTTAGCAGCATTCGCCCGCCATTGGCGCTTGCGTTCCACTTCACGATTTCAACGTGGACGTTTCGTTGCAGCCGAAGCCAAAGTGTCGCTCGAGAAACTCCCGTCGAAAGCAGGCGTTGGCCCCGGCGAACGCGTTCCCGCCACTGCCACGTTGACGCTGCTTTGCCCGCAACGCCTCCTCCTCGGCTCGCCGTTGTCGCATGCGTTCGATATCTCGAGTTAGCTCTGCGTCGTGGTTAGCAGCATTCGCCCGCCATTGGCGCTTGCGTTCCACTTCACGATTTCAACGTGGACGTTTCGTTGCAGCCGAAGCCAAAGTGTCGCTCGAGAAACTCCCGTCGAAAGCAGGCGTTGGCCCCGGCGAACGCGTTCCCGCCACTGCCACGTTGACGCTGCTTTGCCCGCAACGCCTCCTCCTCGGCTCGCCGTTGTCGCATGCGTTCGATATCTCGAGTTAGCTCTGCGTCGTGGTTAGCAGCATTCGCCCGCCATTGGCGCTTGCGTTCCACTTCACGATTTCAACGTGGACGTTTCGTTGCAGCCGAAGCCAAAGTGTCGCTCGAGAAACTCCCGTCGAAAGCAGGCGTTGGCCCCGGCGAACGCGTTCCCGCCACTGCCACGTTGACGCTGCTTTGCCCGCAACGCCTCCTCCTCGGCTCGCCGTTGTCGCATGCGTTCGATATCTCGAGTTAGCTCTGCGTCGTGGTTAGCAGCATTCGCCCGCCATTGGCGCTTGCGTTCCACTTCACGATTTCAACGTGGACGTTTCGTTGCAGCCGAAGCCAAAGTGTCGCTCGAGAAACTCCCGTCGAAAGCAGGCGTTGGCCCCGGCGAACGCGTTCCCGCCACTGCCACGTTGACGCTGCTTTGCCCGCAACGCCTCCTCCTCGGCTCGCCGTTGTCGCATGCGTTCGATATCTCGAGTTAGCTCTGCGTCGTGGTTAGCAGCATTCGCCCGCCATTGGCGCTTGCGTTCCACTTCACGATTTCAACGTGGACGTTTCGTTGCAGCCGAAGCCAAAGTGTCGCTCGAGAAACTCCCGTCGAAAGCAGGCGTTGGCCCCGGCGAACGCGTTCCCGCCACTGCCACGTTGACGCTGCTTTGCCCGCAACGCCTCCTCCTCGGCTCGCCGTTGTCGCATGCGTTCGATATCTCGAGTTAGCTCGGCGTCGTGGTTAGCAGCATCCGCCCGCCATTGGCGCTTGCGTTCCACTAGAAACACATAAATGTAACCAATAATTGAGAATCGCTTTAATACAGTGTCGGGATAAACCCATTGCTAAACACCGGGCCCGCACGTTTCAGCTTCGCTGGTTAACTATCTGTGTGGAGTGCTTGGCCGGTATTTTTTTTATTGATATGATATAAGGAGATGTTGACGCACAAATAAGGCGCCGGCTACTCCTTAGCTCTTGAATGGCTCTAACCTACAACATACACGATTCAAGATTACGTGTCAAAATAGCCCGCGGATCCCTGTGGGAGTAGATGTTATGCGAAGCAGTGATCGGGGAGCCTACCAAGTTAACCAAGCGACCATGAGAGCACCAAGGCTCTTTCATGATGTACATATAACACGCGTGTCATGACATTCATGTCATGAGTCCTCAGGAAGAGACCTTAAGGCGAAATCCTTAGTCATGCTCATGACTATGACTTCGACCATCAACTTTTAGCCTTTTCCTTCACTTAGCACCACATCCGAACACTTTCTATTGGATTTTGTGTGGTAATCTTTTTTGGCTGAGTAATTGTCATTTTTGCTGAGTCATGCTGATGACTATGACGTCTACCACAATCCTTTAGTGTTTCCTTCGCTTAGCGCCTACGTCCAAACACATTTCAGTGGTTTTTGAGTATTAATCTTTTTCGCTGAGTCATTGTCATTTTTGCGGAGTCATGTCAATGATTGACTTCTGCCATCAACCTTTAGTGTTTCCTTCACTTAGTACCCACGTCAGAACCCATTTCAGTGGTTTTTGAGTGTTTATACTTTTTCGCTGTACCATTGTCACTTTTTCCGAGTCATGCTGATGACTATGGCTTCTACCACCACCCGTTAGTGTTTCCTTCAATTAGTACCAACGTCCGAACCCATTTCACTGGTTTCGGAGTGTTATTAATCTTCTTTCGCTGAGTCATTGTAATTTTTGCTGAGTGAGGCTCATGACTGACTTCTACCAGCATCTTTTAGTGTTTCCTTCGCTTAGTACCCACGTCCGAACCCATTTCAGTGGTTTTTGAGTGGGAATCTTTTTCGCTGGGTCATTGTCATGACTTACATGACACGCATGTCATGACATTTATGTCATGACCTATAACTTGTGTTCGTCAAACACTCTTGCATAGTATGCCAATTTTGGTACATACCAAGTTAACGAAACAACCATGAGATCACAAAGACGTAGGCGGCTAGAGAGATAGATACTGTCAAGGAAGCAAATGTTCGCCAAGAAATGCATCGCATTTAACAACCTTCTCATACAAGCACTAGAACACAAATGCTTGTGAAGCAACGTTTTCACAGTAACACTACAACGTAAAAAATACGGGGCACATACAGTAAAGAAGTTTATAATTCCACGGCACTGCAGAAGAAAGTCTCAAAATATAAATAATACTGTCACCTAACAATACAGTCTCTAGTCAGCGGGTGGTGCATATATCCTGTAAAGGCATCATCACATGTAGTCAGAACCAAACAGTGAACATAACAAAATCCACAAACACATAGACTTATGCAGCGACGTTTAAACAAAAGGAACATATGTCACGTGATTTACTGACGTGTAAACGTCAAGGAACGGCGAGGAACATCAGGTGAACGTCAAGAAGCGGCGGGGCGACAAGCAGCCAAAATCCAGGCAAGCGCAAGCTCGGGGAGCGTGGTTACCACCAGCACTGTGGCTTGCTTGCTGACTGCTTCGTCGTTGTCTTGTCTTCTTCATTACACATGTTATAAGCGTTAATAACGGCCAACAATGCCGCTGTCTTCGAGAAACGTTTCTAACGCTTTTAATGCGCTCTCCTACAAGGGCGTTGCTGACCAAGGGCACAAGTTTCCTTAAGCTAAAAGGTCTGCGGTGTAATGTCCTTAGAGTTGATTTAAGTCGGCGTCTTGGTGTGTTGTGATGTGGGCAATTTAGAAGGAGGTAATGTATTGACCCTTTTCGCGGAGCAGTTTGTTCTGGAGAAACGAGATGGCGCTTTCGGCGGTGCGCCGCCCGTTGCCTCAGCGAAAGCGCAAGAATACGAAACAATTACCACTTCTGCCCTGTTTGTGTGCGACAAACTGTCGGAAATGCAACTGAGTTTTCGCTCACGCACTGTGCTCCATACATGCTGCAAAATTTGGAGCGATTGATTGAAGACATGTGCAGTAGTTGGCTGCAAAAACAGTGACTGGCGTATTAAGGCATGGAATGAATATGTGTTACCAAGTTCACGGACCGTTGCTACATATGTACAGCCTGTGTTATCGGCCCTTCTTGATGCATTACTGTCTTCGTGCATAAAACAAGTTTCCCTCATCCGCCAGCGTTGTACCGCTAACCTCAACAGAAAAGACTTCAACCCCAGAACGTCGGCAAAAGTGAGTACAATGACAAAAAGTCGCACCTTAAACAATGACAAAGAGTAGCACCGCTTCTTGGCATAGCAAGTTTTGCGCACGTAATCTACACACATGTACCCCAACTAGCACGCAAACTTACGCCCCCTCTATCGCCAATTTATTAAGTATGTATGAATGGGCGCACACTTCAATCAAGGCGCCAAAGCATGGGTGACAGTGATTACACCGACAGCACATGAATGGTCTTCTTCTTTCTCGGGTTTACATGCCAAAACCAGTTATGATTTTATGAGACACGCCGTATAGTGGAGGGCTCTGGAATAATTTGACTACCTGGTCAAAATCAATCCGCAGCCCTCGAAACTGAATGTTTTGTGACGGTCCACAGCAGTAAGCGAGCTCCTAGTGATAGTACATCCTTGCTACAAGCTATTACAAAGTACAAAGTACAAAGAACAGCTGCGTTCTAAGTCTTGTGTGCAGCAAGCACAAATCTACTGCAACTGAGGCACACCCGCCAGCGTTTAGGCATGAAATAAGCAGAGAGTGATCACACCGACAAACTTCACTGAGTGGGAAACATGACATGCGGCATCGTCCAAGTATTTGTCAAATAAAGAACAAAGAACAAAACATACTGATCCTGAGTAAATTCATAATGAAAGTTGGATAGCTTGGAATACATTTTTAGCCTTGCTTCTAGAATAACCACCATATACACTGCTCGCGTCTTTCAAAAATGCTTAATGAGCTCCGAAAGCACTTTTACATGTTCTCTTAAGCTGTGGCCAAAGCTTCGTGTCGTCCACCCAGTCAGCGTTTAGGATATCTCGCGAAACAGAGGTTACCTGAGACGCACCGTGCGTCATGTACATCCATTGTAAACACGGAGGCAACTGAGGCAGCTGAGGCAAGGAATGGATGCGTCACCACGTGATCAAACATGGCAGCGCCCACGGGATCGCTGCGAAAAGGGTCACTATCTTCATCTAGATATGCACTATCACATTCGGGGGTTTCCGCACGGCGAATTCTACGTAAGAAATGTGTTGTGTAGTCAGTGCGCAGCCTTTATCGATGAATAAGAGTTTCCATATTTCTGTCTAATGACATTGGAAATTTCAATTCAATAAGCGGATCGATATGGTACACATCAGAGATCTTAGAATTATGGTCAAACCACGTATCCTACACAGTTTGAAACACGTTGCCCTGATAATGCAGCGTCATTCATTTTTTTATATTGCGAGCGAAACCACATCATTTGTCGCACACAATCTGTCTCATGCGGCACGTTGCAAATGGAGCGAAGTGCGGTGCGACTGCCTCTAATCAGGAGATCGCGAGAGGCAGCGCGTGGGTGACGCGTGGGCGTGACTCATGTACAGCAGCCGCCGCAGACAGACCTCCGCTCATACAGTGCTTTGTTTTCATATATGGTATTGTTGCACGCGCTCGCCACATGCCATCGCTGAACAGACGTCACTACGCATTTCCATCTCACGCTTTCATCATGCCCTCCTCCTCCACTGTCCTCCTCGCGTTCTCTTCGCTATCGCCGTCTTTCATCGCCCACTGCACTCCGCGTTCGCTCTTTCATTCTTCGCTGTGCTGGTTCGCTGGGTTACGCCTAGGGACAATACCGACGCCCGCCGTTCTGTCGTAGAACCGTCCCCGTAATACTATGGTCGTCGCCATCGGATTGCTTCTATTGTCACGAACAGTTTCACGAGAAACACATAACTGCTTGGTTTACACTCACTCGTTGGTCCATTCTGTAGCCCCTCGAAAAAATGCTAACGATGCTGATTAGCCAGCTACCTGCAAATTCCCCGCATAACGTCGATTGCCAATTTTCCCACAGTGAGTGGAATCTGCATATTTCTTCTTTTTTTCCGTTGCCGCGCGACTGGCCGCTCGATGTACTTTGCGCGTGTATTAGCGGCTTTGTTTCACGATCGGAAAACTTTTATGCGGCACGTATTGAGGCAACAGAAAGTTGTATCGGGAGTTCTTTATGTTGCTCTATAATTTTCTCATTGACACTTTTCACCTAAGTATAATGTTTGAGAAGTTAAAGAAATAATTAAGGCAAACATGTAATTAGACGGAATGCAAAAATATCTGAGTATCACCAAGTGACGGCAAAAACATTACCTTGGTTCTGTCCATCCACGTGGAATTCGCATATTTTTGAATTTTGCTGCGTGATAGTTGGGACACCCTGCATATGCCCATTTTAATACCTACAGAAATTTAGCCTCCTTACCTTCCTCGCGTGGAGCGTCCACTGAACTACAATACTCTTGATTATAGGAAGCAAATGTCACCTAATAATTATTCACTTCTAGCAAGTGTATAGTTGATTACGCCATCATCTAAGGGCGCCTATTTTCTGTTATACATAAAACTACGTTCTTGTACATATTTTATTTTGTTCTCGTGGACAATTAAAGCAACAAATTTATTATGGCGCAGATACAAAAAATGTGCAATGATCAACGCCTTTTGTCTGCCATAGCATGCTCTGAGTACGTGTATCTCAATAGCCGGCCAATCGATAATCGCCGTGCAAACGCACGAACGGTGGGAGGTCGCCGGACTGTTGTTACTGCCAATTCAAAGCACCGACAGCGCATAGTAACCCTCGCTACGCTAAAATCGGGGTGGCGGAAAGAAAAGAAGCGGCATATCACGCACGTAGTGGAAGGCACTGGAGGACGCACCCATTTCACGGCCGAATGGGAGCGGTGTATCGCGGCTGCAAGTCGAACGGCTTCTCGACGCCCCTTGGTTCAGCGGTAGTCTTACTTTGCGATTCGATTCGGACGAATCCCATCACGATCCACGTGCCGCGCTAATAAGTAGCAGGAGCCACTCCTACGTGAAAACGGTGCACCGTCAACAAGCTGTGACTTGGCAGACAACAGTAAAATTATTCGCTGTATAGAAGGAACGGCATTGCAGGTTTCGCGCGTTCCGCTCTAGTACCAATTTATGCTCTATTCTATTATGTTACGACTGTATGACGAAGCTTGGTATGTCGCAATACTGGCGGCAAGCCATCGCAGTTGTATATACGCCAATTTCTTTTGAAAGGTGCTTGTACTCTACGGTGTCGATGGTACACAAAACGCGCCTTCAGCTGAGTACGCATTGAACACGCAGAATGATCTGCCCATCTCGGTGGCAGAAAAGCATGAACAAAAAACTACTGTTTTATTTGTCGGGGAATAACGTGATTGCATTATGAGGTTTATCGCTCGACGATTATCTAGCGGCATCCGCATGAATTCTGCATAGTTATGGTCACTGGTAAATTACACTAAACGTCGCTGATAGGTTCCTGCTTGTAACGTTTTACCGGATATCGAGATCTAAAGCACTGGTTCCGTTTAGATTACTTCGAGTCATTTGTGTTGCTTCTCGTGTGTTGCGTTCTTCTACGCCTCAAAGCTGCTACCGCGCACCACCAACATGGTAGCGCGGTCGGTGGGGCCTACGTCACTGCTGAAAACGGCCACTCACGTAAGCATGCTTAACCAATGCGAGGATGCTTTCTTCGCTATTCGTTCTTTCAGCACGGTGGACACTGCATGGTGAAGTAACCGTCGCAGTTAGTTTGCTAATAAAACAACAAAGGTTAATTACCTTCCTTATTAAGGTTTTAACGTCAATGTTACAACGGCCGCTTTGAAGGAGGATGCCGCAGAAGGCGAGATCAATTTACGCGCTTTAGAAAATGTCATATGTTAAGATATTCGCTAACAAAAATTGCCTTTTGCCACTCAGACCAATGGGGCCTGAAATAATTCCTCACGTGAAACTTCCCGCCTCGTTTTGTTTCTCTGCGCCAACAGGCTGGCCACCTGTGCGCGCCACTTATCATCTTATCTAGCGAAAATCATGTCTCGGGGAACCACCGACGCTTGCAGTACAAACGTCATCTGTACAAACGTACAGCAGGTCATCGCAGCGAGCTGCTCTTCGTCATGAGAGAGACGAGACTAACGTGGTCGGTGCTTTCAGCGCTGTGTGCGCGCATAGAGTTTCTCTATCGGAGCGACAAAAGGCGAAATTTTGGCAGTGAATATCTTAGCAACGGATGCAGTTTTCAAAACCGCGTAAGTTGGCCTTGCCTCCTGCGGAATCCTCCTTCAATACTGTCATTGTAACATTGTCGTTAAAACCGGCAATTAGAAATTCAGTGGCTATGTAGAGGTAAATGCGAGAGAAATGCGAGAGAAATGCGTCAGATCACGCGTCAGATCCACGATCCAAACCGTGGTCACCACATTGCAAAGTGTAGTTTAGGAGCTCACTCGACAACCTTCCTGCCTCCTCGAGCAGCGAAGTACAACTGATGGTGGTTCGGAGCAGACCACCGTCTGTTGAACTACGTACATATAAATACACGTGAATCCCTTTGAAACTCTTAATGTTAGAGCAATAAAAGTAATTTGCCTACTTTAGTTAATTAGGAAACGGACTGCGATGGCTAGTGGACCATCTTGTGCCCGCCGGGCCGAAAGAACGAATAGTGGATTAAGAGTCATCGCACTGGTTAAATCGTATTT
Organism: Dermacentor silvarum; assembly: GCF_013339745.2. Lineage (NCBI taxonomy): Eukaryota > Metazoa > Arthropoda > Arachnida > Ixodida > Ixodidae > Dermacentor > Dermacentor silvarum. The sequence continues at coordinate 20,741,041 of NC_051162.1, read as the reverse complement.
TTTAAAAATCTGTTTCCACTGAAATAGGTCTCATGGTGCATATGCCATATCCGTCGCATGTAATATCCCGGGCAGTTATTGTTTCAGAACTCACTGCACATTGTCCAAATAAGTGGTGATGAATAAACGCACACGCAATAGCTTTTCTAATGCAGGTCACAGCTCTGGCTTAAGTATAAAAACATCCACACAGAGTAGCATGGTGGGCTGCATTGCGTAACACGAAGTCTGCAATACACGAAGGAACCCCGTGTAATAGACCGCAATCAAATATTCCAAGAAAATGCATTAAAACAGTCTTGAATCGGACACTAGGATTAAAATCAAAAGTATTTCAGACGTCTTCGACAATGTGAATTCTCTCACACCGATCAATATTTTTTGATGTATAAAGTCGTAAGGTTGGAACACTGGAAGTAATTACTTCCAGTGATGTCCCTACCCTTAGTCGAGCAAGACATAATTTTAACGTAAGGATGCTCTCTATATGCATGCGTATTGCAGAACGGGAAAGGGGGCGCTGTCGGCAGCAGCCTGTTTCGGTAATCGCCGTTTACGCACGGGACTTCCCCTGCATTGACACGATGGGCATCGAATTGAAGGTGCAGATACGGGTCACGGTCAACGGCGACTGCGCAACGATTAAGGAGAGACGCCCCGTGTTTATAGCTTGCATTATCATGCGGCTGGTTCACGGCACGGGGAAACGCAATTACCCAATTATTTTCGTCATCACAAAGCACAGTGTAATAAGAGTGCATGCTGTCATCGTAGGAAACTAGCAGCGTCAGCACAAAACTCGAGCGTAAATGAGCCACGCGTTGTGCGATTCAGAAGCCCGCTCACCTCCTTCAGTGCTTCAGTTCAGTCTGTCTCGACTGTCGGTCTTCACGCTTCATCGCCTTTAAGACATTACCAATATCTGACTACCTGAAGCAGCCGCATACCTTGCTATGAGAGAGAGCTAGAAAAGTTTAATGGTATGAAATACAGAGATGTCGGCCTGAGGTATATTCCTCTAGCCAGCCACTCTGCGTTCGGGGAAAGGTAAGAGGGGAAAAAAAAGAAGAGAGAGAGGCGCATGATGGGTGGCGATGGCGGGAAAAGGAGGATGTAAAACATATAGCAAGCAATTTGGTCTACTCAAAGCTCAAAGTCCAGGCCATACTTACAAAAACAGGTCAAGTAATGCCTGGATAGCCTTAAAGCTCGATTTAACATCTGGCCAAGGGCCTAAAATTACGTCCTCCGACAACGGTGGCTGTCGAGGTGCGTAAGGTCATTGATCAGCTTTTGACGCTCTTCCACGTATTGATGGCAGCCACATAGCACATGACCTATGCTTTCATTCACACTGCACAACTCACAGTCTGCAGACTCGGTGCGTCGCCTGAGGTGCACGTACCCGCGCGTAAACGCCACCTTAGTCTGTAGAAGACTGGCGCAGCTGAGGATACATGAAAGACAGGGAGATTGAACAAGACTTAGCCTGGTTCGCTACCCTGAACTGGGAGAAGGGGAAATGGGGGAAATATTAGGAGGAGAGTTCATGTTGCAAAGGAGTGAAAATTACAAGCGATGTAATACAGACGGCCGCTCCGTACAACTGCGTTCAGGAACCGAAGGAGCGCTTTTGTAGTGTTCTGCAGCTGTGATACGCGAGATCTTTGTGCCAAGATTTTGTCCAACGAGAAAGGCCTTATCTTTAGCTTATTTAGAGTGGTGTGGTGGGCGAACTTCATTTTAAAAGGACGGGCCGTAGCACCGAAGATGGTCTACAGTTTCTTCGCTACTACAGGCACTGCATTCGCCACTATCGATCACTCAAATCAATAATGAGTATGCGTTGGTGAATGCAATGCCCAGGCGCCAGTGACAGAGTACTTGTCTCCACTTCGAGGAACATCAAGTAACATCTTATAGAAGGGTCGAGTGACTGCAATAGACGGAGACAAAGTCAGGTGTTTGCTACAATGTCAGATCACGGGCTAGCTTGATTAGGCGCAGGGCTGCGTCTGTTCAGGTTGTCAGACGTTCTCGTGTATATCGAGTTCTATATACGAAGCTATTTTTTTAGCCCACAATACCTATTTAGAGCCAGGATGCGTTTCTGTACTATGCGTAACCTACAGTTCGCATCAAAAGCTAACGGAGCATGATACCTGAGGAGAAGCTGAACATTTACGCAGTCTAGATATGCAGCCTGGAATAGAAGTATCTAGCGTGTGCGATTAACACAGGGCTGTATTATAATACGGTATGCTTTATTGGCTACAAGCAGAAGCTATATATGCTGGAAGAACAATATATTCAATTTGAAACAAAGTGTGGCTTCCAAAACATTGTCTGATTGGACATATTGAAAGCTAAGATATCGTTTATCTTAAGTAATATTGAACCTTGGCTACCTTGCGAAATGCCACCATTATTTTTCTTTTATTTCCTCGAGCGTTGCACCGATTCCTCGCCCTTGCAGATATGTTGACATTCCGTCCTCGCCACAACTGGAACTTTCAACTCGACATTGGACTAAGGACATTTTCACTCTGCAGCCATCCTACAACAAACCTCATTAGAAATAGGAAAGGGGGGAGGGGGGGGGGTCAAGAGTAGGGTGTATTCATCCTTGTATTCCTGCTTCTTGCTTCGGCCCCTTTATTTTACGCAAAGTCCCAGGTTATCTTTAAAATGCCTAAATTGTCATTATATTTACGTATAATAAATGTAACCGCTACAAACCCTGATTTAAGTTTTTGGTATGGTCGCAAAACAGCTATGTGACCCTGTGCTTTCTGTAAGATGTATCGTTGCTTGTTGATCACAAAATGAAGATGAGTATAAATGGTTGCATTCACCTCCCAATCATTATGATAAAAAGGAATATTTCTGCGACAAGGTTACACAGTAGTCTAGACGAACTGTTATACTTTGTTCTAGAAGCCATGTCTGATGACGTCATTCATCTATTTCAATATTATCTAAAGGCCTGTCATTTTTTATGCGAAAGCAGATGATACGTGGTACGACTACGGCCGTCAGGAAAAGCGGTTTGACGCTCTTCGTCATGCAAAGAGAATGTGTTGCATCAAGCGCTTCGACCAGGCGCAAAGCCGTTTTATTGCGATAGCCATTATATGGACACTCCAAGCACATTTTTGCCGTCGCCGTCGTCGTCGCCGTGAGGTTCCGCATGAAGTCCAATCACGATAAAACTGTCGCCGCGCGCCGTAGGCTGTGTGTGCGAGTGACAGCGTGCGAGGTTAGCCGGCAACCGCAGCTTAATCGCGCACGCCAAAGAGGAAGCCGGCCGGATGCGCGCGCGAACGAATGCACGGGAAGGAGGCGACGGAGACAGTGGTAGGGGGGGGGGGGGTAGGGTGCGTTCTGGGCTTGCGGCTGCTGCTCACGGAGCTGCCGCACGGGCGCCTATCTTAAAAGCTATCTGCGATGTTGCTGAAGCGTGCGCCCGCGGGAGCCTCATCTTCAAAGCGTTCTGCGATGGGTACAAAGTGCATGCGCCGAGTGCTGGTAGCTTCGTATGCGCTGTGCTTTCGACATTGAGTGCGCGTTGAAGCGAGAGCCAGCGCGAAGGTCAATTTGCTCGATGCCTCTGGCGCGCTTTCTCACTCCAGCGTTTTGACGAGTTGCCGCGGTCATCGAGCGAGATGTCTTCATGTTTACCTGTGCGCGCGTGACACCGTGCTTGTTTTTATTAGCAAGTAAGCGAATACTTACAACTTTATACGGCCTATAACACTACTATCTTTACTTCGTACAGCGTCTACTAATTTGCTATCGCAATCGATGCTTCTCCTTTCGGCGAAACTGCAACCTTTTTATGACACGTGATAGAACTACGTTTGACAGATAAGCACGGTAACATTAAAAAAGTGAGCTTGTGAATTCTGCGAAGTCTACGCACGAAAATCTTTCACAATTTTGCCAATTTTTCTAGTCTAAGAACTGAATTACAAGTTCCAACTTCTCTGAATTGTCATGTGCATCATGGTTTGCCGTTCCGCACCTCTAGAAGCGAAAGAGCGTGACATCTCTATACAGGAACGGGCCCTTCCGTTGCGTAACAGCCAATCTGCACGGGGATTCAAGCCAACTGTGCTGTTACGGCACCCTCTTCAACCCGCCTGCCTTCTCTGCGTCGGTGCCGGAAGTTCATAATTTCTTCCGGGTTTAAGACTTCCTTATATGGCAGGACGCTTGGTTCCTATGGACAACGAATTGAATGGCGCAAAGGTTACTTTCCGGGAAAGCTCACTTAAAGGAAGGAAAGCACATCGCCCTCTCTTGGGGTAGAAATGAAATAAAACAAATAGTAAGCGATGTTTCGTAAACCGCTAGTAAGGTCTAGACGGGGAGACAGAAATATACTAAAAAGCGGCGGGCGAACCTTCGAACGAAGCCTTTCGGCTCTTTTCACCCCAACGCCGTGCTTGCTCTCACAGAATGCGAGTGGGCAAGCGACAACAATGAAACCCTGGTCCACGTTCCCCTGCTTCAAAGCGGCACCGCGGGTAGTAGTCACATGAATGGCGATCACCGGTCGCTGGTGCAACAAGCGTACGCCAGCAGAGCACGCGTTTTTGAAGTAGTGCAAGGTCATCGTGGGGCATCGGTGCGCCGCGTCCGGCCCAGGCGCTGCTGTGTGGGTGCAAGAAAGAGCAGTCGCTTCCGACGCCCGTAAACAAGGTGGCTTCCTTCCCTCTCTCCTCCCCACTTTTACCTCGCAGTTCCACCAACTTGCCGAATATATATATTAAAGGATGAACGCACGCTTGGCTTACATACACACAAAAAGGGTGGAAAGCTAGCAACAGCCTTGCGCGGTTCGTTCAGTTATTGAAGCTCTCAGGCTTAGTCACCATCCAGTCCTGTAAACAGCTAAAAAATCTATACCGGAGAGTTGTCGTCTGAAAAACTCTTCGCTGCCTTGCTTTACCGAATTTCCCAGACAATCAGCATCTTCCCTTCTCCCAAAGGAAGTTCGCTTGGTAGTGCGGAAGAAGAGGGGAATTTCGTGAAATAGAGCGCCTAAAGAATGGTTTCGTTCTGGTCTTTTTTAGATCAATTCTGGCGGGTTCTGAATTACTTACTTTAGTCCCCAGCCACTGTGAATGGCTTTGTACAAATGCGCAAAGCCGGCCGCATTGATTCAGTTCCGAAGTGAGCAGCACGCAATCTCTTTAGCTTACGCTCCGCTGACTGTTTATGGGTCACGGACGCCACTTCGTATTCCACGGTACACGCTGTCCATACCGCACGGCCGGATACCATCCCGGAGAATGGCCAGTCCAGCCGTGTTTTGGATTATGAGGGCATTGACCAAGGGCCTGGGGTAATATCACCTGGAACTCTTGACGTGACGCGCTGTTTTCGTGATTGCGCGATAGGTCAACATAAGACAACATAGAGGTAATGAATGAAACCGTAACTAGGTTGATCTCAGAAGCAGCATTGAAGTGGTAGTTAAGTCACTAAGGCAACCAGTAAGTAGGTAAGCTCTCCCAAGTAACAAGGACCTAATAAATAAACGGCAAATATCAAAATGTCAAACTCCAGAGATCAGATAGAATTCACTGAACTGTCGAAACTGATCAACAAGAAGAAAGTAAGGGATATCCGAAATTATAACGTTGAAAAGTTTGAGCAAGCAGTAAATATGGACGCAGCATGAAATCAGTGAGAAGAAAAGTAGGCACAGGACAAGGCAAAATGTATGACCTGAAAGATAAGCAGGGTAATATCATCAGTAATTTCGATTACATTGTGAAAGCAGCCGAAGATTCTATACTGACATATACAGTACCCAGAGCAGCCAACTACTTTCATACTAAGTAGTGAAGAACAGGATACAGAAGCCCCTTATAAAACTAGCGATGAAGTTAGAATGGCCTTGAAAGACATGACCAGAGGAAAAGCAGAAGGAATAACATTCGATATAATCAAGGATGGACGAGATATACTTGAAAAGCTTGCGGCCTCACGACTTCGCAATACGCAATACGCAATGTAATACAATACGCAATACGCAATACGCAATATGCAATACGCAATGCCTCACGACTTCAAATGTACCAGAAAGCTGGAAGAACGCCAACATTATAATCATCCATAAGAAGGGAGACGTTAAAGAATTGAAAAATTATCGACCCACTAGCTTGCTCTAAGTATTGCATAAAATGTTCACCACTCTTAATAATCAGGGCAACACTTGACTTCAGCCACCCAAGAGCGCAGGCGGGCTTCAAGAAGGGTTATTCTACGATGGATTATACAAATGTCATCAACCAGGTAATAGAGAAATATGCGGAGTACAATCAACCTCTCTATATGGCTTTCATAGATTATGAAAAAGCATCTGATTCAGTAGACATACCAGCAGTCATAGAGGCATTATGTAACCAAGGAGTACAGGATGCACACGTGAATATATTGGCAAATATGTACAAGGATTGCACAGCAACCTTGGTTCTCCACAAGAAAAGTAGAAAGTTACCTATCAAGAAAGGGGTCAGGCAAGGAGACACAATCTTTCAATGCTATTCACTGCATGTTTAGAAGAATTGTTCAAGCTCTTAGACTGGGAAAGCTTAGGGGTGAGCATCAACGGCGAATATCTCAGCAACCTTCGGTTTGCAGATGACATTGTCGTATTCAGCAACAATGGCGACGAATTACAGCAAATGATTGAGGGCCTTATTCGAGAAAGTGTAAGAATTGGGTTGAAGATTAATATGCAGAAGACAAAGATAACGTTCAATAGCCTGGCAAGGGAACAAGAATTCAGGACCGCCAGTCAGCCTCTGCAGTCTGTAAAGGACTACGTTTATCTAGGTCAATTACTCACAGGGGACCCTGACCATGAGGAAAATTTAGAGAAGACTAAAAGTGGATTGGCGTGAATATGGCAGGCATCATGAAATCCTGACTGGAAGCTTACCACTGTAACTGAAAAGAAAGCATGCAATCGTTGTATTCTACCGGCGCTAACATATGGGGCAGAAACTTGGAGGTTAACAAAGAAGCTCGAGAACAAGTTAAGGACCGCACAAAGAGCGATGGAAGGAAAAATATTAGGCTTCACGTTAAGAGACAGGGAGAGAGTGGTGTGAATTAGAGAGTAAACGTGGATAGTCTGTATTCAAGTTGATATTAAGAGAATAAAATGTATCTGGGCAGGCCATGTAATGCGTAGGATGGACAACCGGTGGACCATCAGAGTTACAGAATGGATACCAAGAGAAGGGAAGCGCCGTCGAGGACGGCAGGAAAACTATATGAAGCGATGAAGTTAGGAAATTTGCGGGCGCAAGTTCGGATCAGCTAGCGCAAGAGGGAGACCGCTGGAGAGGCCATCGTCCTGCCGTGGACACAAAAATAGGCTGTTGATGATCATGATGATGTTCCCAAAGTATCGTTTTAATTATTCCGGTAGAATTAAAACACGCGTGCTGTCACCCAACTAGGATACAAATTGATATTTTAACTATTGCAACGGTGGCACAAACTATACGCTGTTGCGCGTTCGAAGTACTTTCAGGCCACGCTGCTGGCGCATTTCGTCGCTATCTGTTACGAATCCGTTCAAGCAGTTGTCCCCCCCCCCCCCCCCGCCCCGTTTGCTCTTCTCACATTTTGTTGCGGTACTCCCATCGAGGGCCGGTACACCTCGCGTCACTGCCGGCACAGCGGGTCCTTCTTTTCACACCTATTCCCCTGCTACATCTTTTCAACACTTGAGCCGAGGCGCAATCGATTTATGTGGTTTCGGCAACAACTTCCGTGCTTGCTGCGCAGTTGGGGAGCACTTTGACTGCGGAAACTCCACCGAGAAGCGCCCACAGTTTCTTAAACAGGCTGGCCATGTTTCTTTGCTTGCACAAACAGTGTTCCTCATACACAGATCGGTTTCTGTTTGCCGAACGAGCTCGACGACACTGCCTCCACGCGCTCGCTCCCCTCCGATAAATTCAGCCCGCAATATGACTCGTTCCTGCGGTCTCGAATACACACACACACACACACCACACCTTTCGTCGCATCGTGCAGAGATTTACGAGGCGACGTGGGGACATAGCCCACCGGGGCTCCTCCTTTTCTGAGCACATTCACCGGTCGAACAGTGTCGACTTCCTTCAGCGTGCACGCTGCTCGCTTCGGTGCCTCGAGTATGTGTGTGCTGCGTCTTGAAATTTGGGGTCGTTGATTCATGAAAACGCGCCAGCGCGTATGAAGCTCAACTGCGGTTGCCGCTCGAACTGCGCGTGTTGCGGGGTTGCTGTGCCCACGGCGCAGAAGGATCCCTAAGAAAATTCGCATACCGTGAATATGCTTCTATACACACGAAATAACTGTATAATGCACATACTCCTCATCAAACCCTAAAAATTTCTTTGCACAGGAAAATGATGAGCTCTTTCAGAAGGCTCCTAGCCTATTTATTATTTTGCTTATCGTTCCTTCTTATACATTATTTACCCTTCCCTCTCACAATGCATAGGGCAGCCAGCCGGGCAAGTCTGGAGTTAACCTCCCTACCTTTCCTTCTTCATTTCTCTCTCTCTCAAAACTAATTGACAAATTCTAAGTCAACCAGGGCATGCGAGTTCTCCCTTGGGTGGGTCACTTGGTTCTGACCTGATGCCTTGGCGATCTGTGGCATTACAGGCATGAGTTGTGCAGATACGAAATGCGTGATAGTTCCTATAAACAATTGCCATGTAAGGTCACACATGGGTCATGAGTTAGAGACGTAAGCATCTTAGATTTTTTTCAGCGCATGCATAATTAGTGCCTTCATTTTGATTACAAATAACTGAATTTGCACCGTCAACAAATACGTCTTTTCTATGCGGATGTTGTTCAATCAGGATCACATTTTTAGGCAAAAAGTGCCACCGTCTAAATCATAAGCTCGTGACATTAGTGATGTAACATTGATGAACATGCTGCTTATACATACTGGGATAAACTTACTGCACTCATAGACAGTACTCTAATTGGCACTGAACATGACAGAAGATAGCAAAAAGATTAAACTTTTGAGCAATTATAGAACTATCAGTGCGCTAGAACCCACTATTTAACACCAGGGAAATAAACGTAGCTTTATTACTGCTCATCAAGCTCTTGTTTATGCAATTCCATCAACCGTCTGCGACTTCTGTAAACCCAAACTGCTCTAAAAAAGCGAACAGAGGTGGCGTCCTACGCGGTACCACCCCTTTCTCTCGTTTCAATAAAAAATTATCATCAGAGAATCGAAAACAAAGGCTCGGTGCTGAACAGGCATTAGGCGCACACTGAGCAACTACTGGGCGGCGCAGACTTGGGTGCCTGTGCGCAGTAAGGCATCCACTCTTAATTATAAGCTGCGAAGCCGTGGACTTGGGAAGACCGCCTAACAAGCACCTTACGCGTAAGCGGCACCTTCTATGAAGCACCGCCGTATTTGCTTTGCTCCTGTAATCGTCGAGGCGTCGCCCGCGTGTCGGCACCTTTAGCGTGACTAATGGCGCCGATGATAGGTGACGCCCCACCAAGATTCCGCTAGGCCGGTGTGGCACGGACACTTAATTATAACGCTTGGTGTAAGTCTCCTTCATTGATTTTGGAGAAGCGTGAAGGCGAAGCGTGAAGTTTTCAAGGCCAATACAGCAATATTTCACGGCGCCCGCTTTGGCAAGGGTCATCTAGATAGATGTACGGTGATACACCACGCGGTTCAAATGGGTGGAAGCCATCTTCTTTCTAAAATGGCCTAGTGTGATTATATGGTCCCGTATTTGTAGCCAACATGCTTCAGTGTGTTACCACATGTAAATAGGATAATCTAACTAAAAGTATGACTCTTCTAAACATATTTAACTCTGCAGTTTAGAGAACACATTGCAATTGCGGAATTAGAAGCCCGTCGTCGTTCAAGGCATGCACAAGTTATAGGCCACGGTAACACTCATCGTTGTGACTACGTGCCGAGCACGCACCTTGTCGTTTGACATACGAAACAAACTGTCTCCAGACGATGTAAGGCTCCTTTATGGTGGTTTCGCCCTATTGCTCGGACACGGAACTCGCGCCTCCAAGGTCCTCAAAGCTGGTGCTATAGGCAGATCGGTCTGTACCGGCAACACGCACAGTTGTCCAAAAGATGTGATGCGCCAGTTGCCAGACGCCAACTACGCGAGTTCCATGATTTGAGTGTGAAAGCAATTAGGTGGACACTCTAGGCGAATTTCCGCCGTCGGCGTCACCGTGAGATTCCGTATAAAGGCTATACGATAAGATGGTGGCGGCGCGCCGAATGCTCTAGGTGCTAGGAAAAGTATGCGAGGCTGATCCGACAAGGATGGCGGCTTGATCACGTACGCGCGAGGAAGGGCGGCGTGAGGATCGGGGAGGTAAGCTCACGCTAGGAGTAGGAGTACGAAGTGGGCAGGTTACTGCGGCGCTTCTCCTCGTATACTCCGGCCGCGTAGGTAATTGACGGTGGGTAAGCCCAGGCAACCCGAGATAGTTCAAGCTTTATGTGCACGGTGTGCTCGAGCGTCTCGTTCGCGTTGAAGGGAGAGGCTCCACGAAGGACAATTCGCTTGTCGCTGCAGTCGCTCTTCGGCAGGTCAGCGTTCGGACAGCGAGTGTCTGTGGTTCGTCGAGGGATATGTGTTCATGTTTGCTTTGCATGCGTGAGAATGTGCTTGTTAGTTTAGTCAGTGAGCGAATGTTTACAGCAGTTTATATGGCCGACAAAACTACTATCCTTTTTAGATGCGAAGCAGCTTATGGTCGGGGCTATGTTCCTCCCTCCCTCCGCCGTGCGGCGTCCACACCCCTACTGCGCATGTACGCCAAGCTCCGGCTTCCGGAACCGGAAGCCGGGTTCAGCTTGCGGTTCCGCTTCCACTTCCGCTTCCGCTTCCACTTCCGATTCCTCTTCCGGTTCCACTTCCGGTTCTGCTTCCGGTTCCGGAAGCCAGCTTCTGGATAACGCTTTCGGCGTTTTGCCCGAATGATCACCCGGCTTCGCCCACTCATCATTATTCACTTCGTGGATATGCGGTGTTGAGGAGAGGGTTCGAGCCGCTGCCACGAAACGGCAGCGGTGACAGGCCGATCCCGAACTTCGGGCTCGCGAAGCCGAAAGGAAACGTCAACGCCGCCGAGAAGCTGCTACTGATGCAACGAGGGCTCGCGTAATGGGAACTTGAGTCGACCCCATGGCTGCTTCGCATACTACTCAGGGTTCCCCTACGGGAAGATGGTGTAACTTTTTTTCTTATAGCGGTCGAATATCTTGCTGTTCTAATCAATGCTTCTCCTTTCGGGGGAAAGTGCCACTTTTACTACAAGCCGTGAGTCTATATTTACCGTGCATTAACGCAGAGGAGATGAGATAGTTGATATTAGGAGCTATAAGCTTTTTATGAGGAGCTATTTCAGATGGCATTTTTTATTTTAAATTATTGTGGTCGCCCTATAGAGCGTTTGTTGGAAGAAATCAAGCCACCGCAGTGTGACTGCAGCTGACTCCAGGGCACCACTTGTTTCAATAAAGATTAAAACGCCTGAAGAACAAAAAGAACAGACATTTTCTAGCTGCCAAAAAGTGTGCTTGGGAAAGATGTGCTTGGGCAAAAATGTGCTTGGGCAAGATACAACGCGGCAGAAGAACATTTCAATTTTTTGCAGCGGAAGCTAACCAACGATTCCTTTCTACGACATTACCTTAAACATTGCGGGATAATCCAAAGTAATTCTGGAAAACAATTAAACCAGCACACCATAAAAGTGTCTTTGTGCGACGATCACAATAACGCGCTTGCTGAAGCAGATGTTACTAATGTACTCAATGACACATTTTCTTCTGTATTCACCCTCGAATCCAATGATAAGCTACCCGACTTTTCAGAATGTATTTACCCTCCTATACCCGACAGATTATTCAGCCCTCATGGTATCCTTCAAAAATCCTTCATTCGAATGTGCTACAGAATGCGTATGACCTATCTCGATCGCGATAAGCGTGTTCCAGCCAGACCCCCGGTGACTTCAAAGAAACAAGATATCAATTTTCGGTCAGCAGTAATCTGAGATTAATATTAGTTAGGAAAGCGAAAACATAAACAAGCGTTGGGCGTTACGCAAACCCACGAGCAAGCCTCCTCCCAAAGCCTACTCCGCAATTGAAGAACGATACGTAACTTATCGCCCAAAGCATCTCCTCCCTTCAGCTGTAAGGAACAACCTAGCCGATTCGCGCTAAACGGTTGTCATTGCTGAACAGCGCGTAGTTCAGATATCAATGCTGCTTCCAGGGTTGGTGATACATCGGCGGAACTGATATGTACACCGACGAGGGTATCTCCACTGCCACTGCGACTAAGCGGTTGTCTTTACGTCCGGGATAGATATATATCGAAGCTCCATATCTGGCTGTGCTTTTGTCGACCCGAGTTGGGTATACATGACCTCAAGGATAGGCGCCGCGCCAACGGACTCATGCTTCGGGTGTGGGACCACCCAAGGGAGAGAGGAGATCGGCTCGAATGGCGCCCTGTAATTGCAGGCTTTCCGCTCGGGGTACGTCCCGGGTCACGTGGGTTTTCAATATTTCCCATGGTACACAATGTGTAGTAAGGAAGAATGTAATTCTATGACCGCTCTCTTACGAATACGGTGAAGCTATTTCATTCTGGCTCTATTGGACAACATGCATATGTTATACCGCAAGTAGACGCAACTAAAGTATGGTACGTGTGTCACGAAAACGAAGCGAAGATTTTAGCAAAACGGACTATCGATGAGTGAGTTATGTATTTGTGTAGTAACTGCAGTGCGATACGAAAGCATGGCCAAGAAAGCAATACATGCTGTTCTGATCTTTTCTTGTCCACCTACCTTCTCCTTGTGAAAAAAGTACCCGGTTTCCTCCGGGATCAAACCCGCGCCCGCTGCATGGAGCCAGATACTCTACCACTGAGCAACGCAAGCGCTTGCTATCAGGCAGCGGAAAAATTCTCTATAAACGCTTCCTAGGCAGGCGCGCCGGCGCAGACGACCCGAGCCTCCGCCAGTATGGTGGCGCCATCTAGGTGCGCGTCGTCGAGCGTAGCGGCGCAACACGTATGCATTTACCGCTAAGCTAACCCGGTGGATGACACTGAACGATTCAACTACGCGACACGACTAAAACAAACGGCGTGCGCTACATACAGGCATATTGCTATTACGTTTTTATAGAACGGCCATGATATTACATGCGAATGCGAAAGTTTGTGGCTTACTTGACTCGGCGCACTGCAGTTATCCATGCTTGTCGTCTGTCCTTCTCGTACCGCCTCCCCGGAAATCTGTAGAACTTCACGGGCGGCTTTCAACTTTTCCTGTTTTCCAGGCTGTTGTGGCAATCATCAACACAGTAGTGTTGAGCGCCACATTTCCTGGTTGACGAGGTCGCGCTCATCATCGAGAAAACAACGCGCACAAGCGCTCGCGCCGTACAGAACACGTGCGGGCGCTGGCACAGCGACGACCTTCGACACTTCCATCCATCCGCTATGGGATCATTCTGCGCTGGTGCCGCGCGGGCAAACTTTAGGTTGCCTCGTCTTTTGACAAGCGCGTCGTCCAGAGACGCCGGCGACGCGCTCTCATCGTGGTTCTAAAACGACAAAGGAACGAGTAGACGCCCCCTAACGTTTTGCCCAAACGGCTTCGTAGCGAAGCGTGGGCAGCGTTCATCATTCCGCTGCCGATATGAGCGTTGTGCGCGCGGGCATTAGCGTTCTAGCTGGCGTTCCGCTGAGCGGCTGTGGGCACACACTTAGGAGAAAACTCGGAGCGCCTAGCAAGGCGCTCCGAGTTTTCCCCTAAGTGTGAAACATATCGTTAGGATACGCTGGTCTGAGTGGAGCGGACCGTGGACGCTCTGCTAAAACTGTCTACCATATTTTCGCGCATCTCGGACTTACGGCCGTCACTGCGCGCTGCATAGCGCAGCTTGCAACACCGACACCGCGTTCCACCGCGTTGCAATGCCGACAACGCGTTCCAGCAGACCTGCTCCGTGAATACGCCCCTCTTTCTCTCGCGCTCTCATTTTCTTTATCTCTCTCCCGAGCATAGCGCGCGAAACCTCTTCTTCACCTCTTCTCGCAGAGCATTGGCACGAGTGCGTGCGAACTCACAAGCTGTGGAAGAAGACGACGACGCTCGAATGCAATCATATGGTTCCCATAAATGCATGTTCTGCAAGCGTGGCTGTATAGCCTAGCGGTTACGATGCTCGCCTTGGGACCGTGGGCACGCGGTTTGAATCGCCGCCTCGGCAAGAAAGTTTATTAAAGACGATAGTCTTTCTTGGGGAACTTAAACGCTGAAAATTTGGTCTGTCTGTCTGTCTGTCTGTCTGTCTGTCTGTCTGTTTGTCTGTCTGTCACCCGATTCAGCCACCCGGCCAAAGTTGGACCACTTGCTTACCGCCCACACTACTTAAACTGGTACGGCTGTTCATACTTGTGAACGTTATCGATCACAAAGTAAATATTACGCATATCTGAGGCGCAACATCACTAGGCAAGTATTAGGAGGTGTGTTCCTTTAATAGAAAATACATAGATACGTAACTCTAAAGACCCTAGTTTCTTAAGCTGCGCTGAAAATGCCATGATATGCGCGCCGACGAACGACGTTCCCCGACTGCGCGCCGACGAGCGCCCTCTGCCATAGAGGAAGGAAACCCTCTGCACAAGCTCATGTTTCCCGATGTATTGCCAGATGGCGTCCATGTCTCACGCAGCGCCTCCTCAATTTTATCAATGCCAGCCAGATGCGGCCGATTCAACATAAAGGAAGCGCTGTCTGAGGCAGGGCAAAACATAAATGGCCGCTTGATGAAATAATGCGCTAAAATGAAATCTGTTCAAACAAACCTCCATTGCATTTATCATGCCAGGACGGAAATGGTACGAGAACAGCATCACGGTGGCCGCGGATCAGACCAGCACTCATGTAGTACGGCCGGCAGAAGACTATCGTCTTTCGACGACATTTGCAGCGAAGCACGCAGATACGCGGCAATTTTTTTCCTTTCATTTCTTCATTCATTGCTAACGATAGTTTCTTGATACGAACCATAAGTTACTGCTGGCTTAAACAGCTTCGCTGTTAAAAATACTGTATATGAGCAAATTGTGATGGTGTCTTACGCGACGCTTCACATCTAACTGCGGTGCGAAGCTTTTACTGCTACATGATACAGCAGTCCGTTGAACTATTAAACAATAGTCGCACAAGGGATGTCCAGTCTAGAGCCAACGTTTAGGCAATATTCAAAAGCGATTGAAACGCTGCCGAATA
>NC_051162.1:20691600-20725569 GCF_013339745.2 Dermacentor silvarum | reverse complement strand
TACATTTCATACTCTCGGCCGATCCCAGCATGGTGCAGGATGTAGAAGTGCTAGGTAGGGTAAAGTGCAGTTACCATAGATTAGTGATCATCATCATCATCATCATCATCATTTAATAACCCTAAAGCCCCTTTCGGGTATTACATAAGGGGGGGGGGTAAAAAAACAGAAATACAGAGCAGTCATGATATCAAAAGAAGTTATGAACGCTAAATATACGAAAAATTTAAGTATTATATATATATATAATATATATATATACTGATATATATACATATATACACATATATATAAATAAATAAAAATAAAGCAATGTAGTAAGACGTGGCACGGGTGTAAGCAAGGTGATTAGGTTTGATAAGGGCTGTCAGTAACTGCTTTAATTCAGCTATCACGCTCAATAACTATTGATTGTGGCAGTTCCTTCCAGTGCTCTATTGTGATGGGCAGGAATATTTGAAATGTGGTGGTAGTTCCATGAAGACGTTATACACTCAAGCTGTTGAAAGGTCGACGAGAAGTGTGGGAGGAGGAAGTGTATTACGCAATGGGGGAATAGTAGTAGACTTTGTGGAAAAAGACACAGTTGTGCAATTGTGCGGCGAGTTGACAAGGAGTGGAGATTAAGGGGAAGATTTAATGCTACTGATACGTGTGTTCAATCGTATTGTGAAGCCATAAATCGCGCAGCCCGATTCTGTACAGATTCTAACGCGTTAATCAAGTAAGTCTGATGAGAGCTCCAAATTAGTGACGCATATTCTTGTTTAGTGCGGATGAATGTTTCGTAAGCAAGTTTTCGAATAGAAGCGGGTGAAATTGATAGGGACCTTTTGATTAAGCCAAACGATCTAGAACAATCAGCCGCTAGTTGTGAGATGTGGTCAGACCAGGTGAGTTTGATATTGTGACGCCTAGGTAGCGGTATGTGTCTGTACGTGAGAGGACCGATGAATTGAGGGAATAGGGGTAAATTCTGTTGTATCGCTGCCGAGAAATTGACATGAAAATACATTTTGAAGTGTTAAGTACCATAAGCCAGATAGAATTCATGGAATTGTCAAACTAATCAACAAGAAGTGAGTAAGGAATATTCGAATTATAACGTAGGAAAGATTGACGAAGCAGTAAAATAGGAACGCTGCATGAAATCAGTGAAAAGAAAAGTTGGCATAGAGCAAGTCAGGATGTACGCACTGAAAGATAAGCAGGGTAATATCATCAGGAATTTTGATGACATAGTGAAAGCAGCGGAATAATTCTATACTGACCAGTATAGATGACCCAAAACAGCCAAGCTACTTACATTCGAAGTAGTGATGAACAGGACACAGAGGCTTCTTCTATACCTATCGATGAAGTTAGAATGGCCTTGCAAGACATGACCAGGGGAAAAGCTACCAGAGAAGATGGAATAACAGTTGATTTAATAAAAAATGCAGGAGATATCATGCTTGAAAAGCTTGCTGCCCTTTATACGCAATGCGTCACGACTTCAAGTGTACCAGAGAGCTGGAAGAACACCAGTATTGTAGTAATGAGTTAGGATGTTAAAGAATTGAACATTTATAGACCCATTACCTTGATTTCAGTGTTATATAAAATATTCACCAAGATAATTTGCAATAAAATCAGGGCAACACTTAACTTCAGTCAACCAAGAGAACAGGGTGGCTTCAGGAAGGGATAGTCTACGATGGATCATGTCCAGGTCATCAATGAGGTAATCGAGAAATCTGCAGAGTACAATCAACCTCTCTATATGGCTTTCATACATTATCATAAAGGTATTTGATTCAGTAGAGATTCCAGCAGTCATAGAGGTATTGCATAATCAAGGAGTACAGGATGCATACGCGAATATCTTGGCTACAAGGATTCCACAGCTACGTTGGTTCTCCACAAGAAACGTAGAAAGTTACCTATCAAGAAAGATGTCAAACAAGGAGACACAATTTCCCCAATGCTATTCACTGCATGCTTAGAAGAAGTATTCAAGCTCTTAGACTGGGAGAAGTGAGGATCAACGGCGAATATCTCAGCAACCTTCGGTTGGCAGATGACATTGTTCTATTCAACAACAATGGGGACGAATTACAGCAAATCATTGAGGAGATTAACCAAGAAAGTATAAGAGGGGGTAGGAGATTATTATGCAGAAGACAAAGATAATGTTCAATAGCCTGGCAAAGGAACAAGAATTCAGGATCGTCAGTCAGTCTCTAGAGTCTCCAAAGGAGTACCTTTGTCTAGGTCAATTACTCACAGGGGACCTTGATCATGAAAAGTAGAATTACAGAAGAATAAAATTGGGTTGGAGTGCATACGGCAGGCATTACCAACTACTGACTCGAAGCTTACCACTGAAAAGAAAAGAAAAAGAAAAGTGCTTGAAAAGAAAAGTGTACAATCATTGCATTCTACCGGTGCTAACATATGGGGCAGACCTTGGAAGTGAACAAAGAAGCTCCAGGGCAAGTTAAGCACCGCACAAAGAGCGATGGAGCGAAAAATACTATGCCGTTAAGAGACAGGAAGAGAGCGGTGCGGATCAGAGCGCAAACAAGGACAGTCGATCTTATAGTTGACATTAGGAGGAAAAAATGGAGCTGGGCTGGCCATGTAACGCATAGGACGGATAACCAGTGGACCATTAGAGTTACAGATTGGATACCAAGCGAAGGGAAGCGCAGTCGAGGACGGCAGAAAACTAGGTGGGGTGATGAAGTTAGGAAACTTGCAGGCGCAAATTGGAATCAGCTAACGCAAGACAGGATTAATTGGAGATCGCAGGGAGAGGTCATCGTCCTGCAGTGAACATAAATATTGGATGATGATGATAATGATGATTGGAATAGCTGGCAAATCTCCGTGTGATGATCGTTGTAGCGAAGAGACCCTTGAATAGGTTTTGTGCGACTGTCATCGGTAGAGTGTACGGAGACAATCGCTTGCGCCTGCGCCTGCTACCGTTGACGTGAGACTATTTTCAGAACAGATAAAATACAGACCTCACAAGCTGTTACAGCAGGGGTCTACGAATGCGTAGTTCTAATTCTTACGAACAGCAAGCCAGCACGAGCGACTTTAGCACTAATAAATGTTAACTGTTATCGTGTGCTGCAACAGCAGTGATTGTGTGCGTGTGCTGTCTCTCTCTCCCTCATCTTTGCATTATACATTTACGTCCACTCCTCCAGCCCTAAGTTCATACTTCCAAGCCCGATTTTTCTTCTGGTGAACTTCCCTGCCGTTCCTTTTGTTATTCGATATCTCTCTCTTCAGCAATTGCCCTTTCCTCGAATCCTGTGAAGGCGTTTTTATGGTTTTGTAGCTGAGTTGTTGGCTGTGGCTGCAATGTTTCTTTCGAATACGAGCAGTCTTCTACCGGGAGAGTGCAGTGTATCGCTTATAGTTCTCTAGTGAGAAGCATAATTACAGCTTGCCCAGTGGTATAAAACGTGTGATCCAGGCTAGTTATATGCACGTGTATCATGCTTGGGTTCAATGAAGTCCAACAATACTTTTTGACGCGCACCATAGATGTATAGATGGTTCTCAGGTGGCAGCGTAGGTGTAACACCTTTTTTTGACGGGCAGCGGCTCCATGATGAGCGCAGGGCTGAGCAATGCCCCAAGATGGCGCGGTAGATCTGCGAGGGCAGTTTGTGAAGGCAGAGGAGACAGGTAGCGCCGAAGAGTGGCCGACTGTCGTAGCCCATAGACATGTTGCAGCTTGCTTGAATGCGGCATCCACTTGTATTCTTCTTGAGGCAACGTCCTCACGGCGGCTGAGACACACGAAGTTATCAATGCACGTGTGGAGCGACGAAAGACTTCCTTTTTTATAGCCTTTTTTTCCTATTTGTATATACACAGATACGGCCCAAGCGGTGAGGGACCTCGCCAATGTATTAAACGGAACGCCTTTCGCCAGCAAAGTGCATAGCGAAGTGTCAACGTTCCCGCACACGGTGAGAATTCTTTGGTTACCTCTTTCCTTTCACACCGGGACGCATTCAGGCAGATGTAGCCAGTCCTCAAACTCCAGTGATATATCCCCTGCCACTCGCCCGCAAGACTCCGCACTCACTTGGCTATCAAAAAGGAAGTCATTCACCGCTCAGCTTGCTTACTGATAACTCTGTGTGGATCCGACTTCCCGCCACGTCCATAGAATATAGAAACAGAAAACGCAATAATTGGGTATTTTTTCAAAACGCATAAAATGTCACGGCCACAGGTAATGACAACTCTTATGTCACACAACCCTATTGATTAGGGTTAGGCATCAAAAAAGAAGCAAACAGGATCCGGGGAGGAATCGAAGAAAGATCCCAATCACTTCACCTGCTAGTCGGTGATAGAAAGCCAGCCTCCTTGCGGCTACTTTACTGGTATTAGCCTCCAGGTGGTCCGCTACAAGCTAAGGTGCACGGTGCAGATTGATCAGCTTTTTTCACGGAGAATGTAACAAGCTGAGCAAAACAGTCTTACTAATCCGTGGATTAATCGGCTCGCAGGTGCGAGGCAGGCCTCCGCTTAGCAGAAACCAAAACACAAAATGTTTTCCATCCTTGAAGTTTACAAGATGGAAAAGATACCCGCAAGAGATCGCTTCATTCTCGAGAAAAGAAGCACGTTTTTTTAGCGACGAAGGCCATTTGCATATTTGTTTATCGTGTACCGTTCCTTCGGATTTTTTCAGTATTTACCCAGCGTGCAAAGAGGGCTTCGCGTGCACTCCAAGCAGAGAAAATTTCATAAGGTTACAATTTTGTCGGATTTTGTAGGTAGCCGGTGTTCCTTGCTAAAAATAATACAAACAACCAAACAGTCCTGATTCATTTGGCCATATTCAGTTATGCCTGAAAGCAGTGGCAATTATACCAGTTGTTCCATGTAACTTGAGCCAAACATTAAAAATATGCAAAAGCCACGTAGCTGGACTGACCCAACGTAATGTTGTTTGCCGTCGCTTGGAGATACTCAGATTATTCCTCTCATTCCACCTGACTGCATAATTAGTGTCAAATAATAATAAACTTCTCCAATATTATGAATAGATTAACAGTGTCAATGACAAAATGATATATCACTTTTTTATGCAAAGTTTATATCACCTAAAGAGATATGTCTGCACAGCGCTAAAGACGAAGACACAAAGAAGAACACAACACTGGCTCTGTCTACAGCGCCTGAGTTGTGTTCTTCCTTCCGTCGTCGTCTGTTGCGCTGTGCAGACATATCGATATTGAATCAACAACTCGCCCAAGCTTCAACTTTATCAAGTCAAGGACAAAATAGTAAATCAACATAAAAAACTACCGATCCAGCTTTCTGTTGCTCAATACGTGCTACGTAAGTGTGAAAAAAGCCCGAAAATGCTGGACAATTTGCCGCGCCACTGGCGGAGTTTTCGTGGTGGCTTCTCTGTCGCTTGGAAAAACACTTTATGTACCACGTATTGTGCAATACAAATCTGGGTCGGAAGTTTTTCATGTCGCTCTATAACGTTGCCATTGGCACTTTTCATCTGAATATAATAATTGTGAAAAGGAATAATTATTAAAGACTAATTCAGTAATTAAGCGGAATGCCAAAAATAGTCTGAGTATCTCCAAGCGACGACCAACAACATTAACTTGGTTCTGTTTGGCTCAAGTTACGTCGGACAACCGGTATAAACATTACATGCAAACCTTACACTTTAGCAATAGACGTCAAATTTTTCATGACACATTGTACTTCGCACAGGAGTAACCTAGATTCGCTCCTATAAATATATCTCCAAAATTAGTCCTGATGAACCCATAAATCCTCACAAAAAACGTTGAAGTATTCCAAAGTCGGGGTAAATGTTAAAATTGTTGACCAAGAATAGCACTTCTTACGTATAAAATGTTAAAATTGTACCTTTTAAATGTTACCGTGTTTAGACTTGACAGCTGCTGGCGCATGCATCGTGCGCCGTGAGCTTCCCGGATCTAATTTTACTTCTCAGGTAAATTATTGTCATCCTCCTCCTCATCATCACCAACATCATCGTGCCTCACGCTTTGTAGCAGAGTGTAAGTAGCTGCTGCAAAGTGCAAGCCATTGAAGCATGTTTGCCAAGGGAGTGTCTCGTTTACGGTTTCACATTAACTCGTTGTAAGCAAGAAACACAGTCGAGTTAGCTCTTAGGAGTTACTTGTAAAGCAACAAGGCACTCTTAATTGGCCATCAAAACGCTCACAAGTTAAGTTTCAGGTATGCTCTCGGCCCATTTCGTACGAATTGATCTCAAACAGTTCCTTTTCATTTGCATTTCCTCCGAAGTGTACTTACGCGAAAGGCAAAGAAGCTGGTGTAGTCTCGCGTTCGTCCAGTTTGCAGCAACAAAAACTGAGCAAGGCATTGAAGGTTAGGTAAGTTATAACAAATGAAATCAACAGGTATGTAAGTGACAATAATTTCGGCAAGACGTGAAACAAACAGAACACTTTTGTCCCATAAAGCCAGTGTAACGAAAATATAAAAGGGAGAAAAGAAGTTATATGCATAAATCGTCTTCCACAGTGGCAACTTACTCAAGGTTTGAAAAATATGCCTTCTAAAATATAACTGATGCCGCTACGAAGCAACCTTATATGTATACAGAATAAGGATTATAAACAGGGATAAGGTGACGACCCCACTTAGAGCCCAATCTACTTGGACTCCTGAACCAGAACAAGCCATAGAACTCGACCTATACCTCAAAACTGTTACTAAAGAAATTATAAGCCATCCAAGACAGCTAAGCGACCTAAAAACATAACCTCATCAGAGAATCGTATCATTTCAAATCTTAGTTGCCGGAACGACATTGTCATTAAGGAAGCAGATAAGGGTGGAAGTATAGTTATTTGGCCGATAGATAAGTACAAGCACGAGGCTTACAGACAGCTAAACAACCCTGACATTACCGTAAGCTAGACAATGATCCGACGTTACCATACACACTGAAAATTACCAACAGGCTGAAATCACTTTTGGATGATGAATTGATAACACCGTCAGAATTCAAATTTCTTAAACCAAGCAACAAAGCTGCAGGACGCTTCTACCTCCTTCCGAAAATTCATAAAATTCCACCCACTGAACTTCACACCGCTAATATCCCAGGGCGTCCGATAGTATCGAACAACAACACCCCGACAGAAAGCCTCTCTACATTTCTTAACCACTTCCTTGGTGACTTTCCGAAAACACTTGCGTCATTTGTACAAGATACCCCCCATCTACTCAGAATTATAGAAGACATTAATACAAAAGACACACTACCGCAAAACATAATTCTCGCAACACTAGACGTCACGGCCCTGTACACCAACATTCCAATCCCTGATGGTTTAAACTCGATAAAAGAAACGCTGTCCAAGCACAATGCACAACACTCTATTGAAGTATACTTGTCTCTTCTTGAACTAGTTCTGACGTATAATTACTTCGAATTTGAGGAAAATTACTATCTACAAATACATGGGACAAGTATGGCACACCTTTTGCACCAACCTACGCCAACATATTTATGGGTACTCTAGAAACGGATTTCCTATCTCGTTGCACGCACAAGCCCCACACATACCTACGATACATAGATGATATATTCATAATATGGGAACATGGTCAGGAAAGTTTAGATAAATTTGTAACTTTCCTAAATTCTTTTCACACAACAATAAAATTCACATCGGAATCTTCAAATGAGCGCATAAACTTTCTGGACACAACAATATATATTGATAATGGGACACTAAAGACAACGCTGTATAGAAAACCTTTTGATAAACAACAGTACCTAGACTATACAAGCCACCATCCCAGACATTGCAAACAAGGTATCTTTAAAGGCCAAGCCACACGACTTCGTCGCATTTGCGTTGAAAACCATGACTACATAGACAGACTCGATCACCTTAAGGAAACCCTATCAAGCAGGAACTACCCGAACACTGCCCTTCAGAAAGCCTACACCGCTGCAACCAAGCTTGATCGAGTCAAGGTCCTCAAACCCCGCCCTAAGATCACAAGGACAACAACGCCTCTTCTTACTACTAAATTCTCAAACGCACTCCCCAACGTGAACAATATCCTCAGGAAATACCACCCAATTCTCACCAGCAACCAGAAACTTAATAAGATCTTTCCCGACCCGCCCAGAGTAGCCTACAGACGGAACAGTAATTTCAAGGACATTCTTGTACACGCCAAACTAAGGACAAGACGAAGCCAACATCCGGTCCCTGCGGCCGCTCCAGGTGTTCACATGCAAACATATTCAATCTACTACTACAGTAAAAAGTACAGCGTCAGATTACATTCACAAGGTAACTGCGAATTTCACCTGCACGTCAAGCAACGTAGTCTACTGTCTAGAATGTGCCACTTGTAACAAGCAATACATAGGTGAGACTGGACAAGAAATGCACACGCGACTCAACGGCCATCGCGCAGATACAAAACACAATTTACCTAAAGCAGTAGCCAGCCACTTCAATGAGCACGGCCATATATTTGATGAAGCAAGACTCTATATACTACAAACAAATTTTCGTTCACCTCGCGAGAGAAAATATACAGAATCATACCTCATACACAAGTTTAAATGCCTGCACCCCACGGGGATGAATTTATCGCGTGGCAACTTAGAATCGCTAAAAGCAGTAACATAAACCTTAAATTGTTATACCATTAACAAAGGCGCAAAACAAGTTAAACCTCCAGCTAATCTCGATGCTCAACCTCACCTATTCTTCCATTTCCAGTTCTTCACTGCATCTCCCCTACCACTCAATTTATTATCCTCCTCCATGCTTTTACTCATTGATAAACCATACGAACGCTTCTCCAGGTACACCTGTCCCCTCAGTGTTCATGTTTCAAATTATATTTCTTCCGCTGTCACTCACCTGTGCGGGTTTTTTTTTTCTCCTTTTTTTTTTCCCCCTCAACCTCACCTATTCTTCCATTTCTAGTTCTTCCCTGCATCTCCCCTACCACTCAATTGATTATCGTCCTCCATGCTTTTACGCATTGATCAACCATACGAGCGCTTTTCCAAGTACACCTGTCTCCCCCCCCAGGTTTAAATTTCTAAGTATATTTTTTCTACACTGGCACCCTCCTGCGCCGTGTTTTTTTTTTTTTTCTTTTTTTTTTTTTTTTTTTTTTTTCAAACGCGCGTTTTCCTCTTTTTTTTTTTCTTTTTCTTCTCTCCACACGAGATCCGCACCGAGACAGTCCAAAATCCCAGACGCCAGGATACCTCTTTCGGCGCCTTGACCACTCAAGGTCTCGCCAATTCTGTATACCGCCGCGACGACGCCTATGGCGAACTAGTGAGGCTAACGTCCCTTGACGGACCAAGCTGCTCCCTGTCAACCACAAAATTACCCGATGCCTTGATGCTACGCTACTCAAGTCATGCTTTCAACTCGTATTGTGACCTGCACACTGACCGGCTCTTCAGGGACCCCAAACGCACGCCGACCACGATTCCTCCGAACGCTCACTCGCCTCTCGCTCCCCCAACCCCCTCTGACGGTGGTTTTCTCTTTTTTTTTTTTTTTTAATATAATTTTTTTTGTCACTTTCTCGCTCTCCCGCTCTTGTCCCCTCGTCTTAGAAACCGCGCCTAGCCAGTCAAGCGCCGGCGCTCATTTTCTTTTCAGTCTCCCCCTTTACAGACAGCCACAGCGGACATCGACGTGACGTCACTCCACTAACCCTTTAAAACTAACCCGCCGAGGATGACGAGGCCGCCTTTGACGAAGATAGGTCCTCCTATCGAAACGTTGGCCAGCCTTTCTGAGGCACCTTATCCCTGTTTATAATCCTTATTCCTCGTGTGCTACTCCATTAGTCAGCCATCTTTTTTTGATTTTGGATATGTATACAGAGTATTTGAGGAACACTTTCAAATTTTGTTAAAAGATTCCTGGGGCAGATAGCATAATTATCGTCCATGACCTGGTCTACGTGACGACGCGGACATTACTTGCACAAAAAATTGACATGCACAATCAACTAATCAACAAAATTCCCTAATTAAGCTTCCAACTTATTAAACTTATGGCACATATTGCAATTTGCAAGTTCTAGTGGGCGAGACTGAAAGCGAATCCAGTTGAAAATAATTGTGTGGATGACACAATTTACGAGAAATGCGCCGTATAACATGCGGTAAAAATGCAGTGTCGTTCCACATACTCTCTTTAAAAAAAAAAAACGTCGCTGTATGCATTGAAACGCCAAAGTAACTGGAATGCTATGCGGCAGCCGCTGTGAAGTCTAAACACGGTAATATTTAAAAGGTACAATTTTAACATTTTATACGTAAGCAGTACTATTCTCTGTCGAGACTTACAACAATCGCCCCGACTTTGGGATACTTCTACAATTTTTGTGAGGATTTATGGGTTCATCAGGGATAATTTTGAAGCAGTGGGAGATATATTTATAGGAGCGAACCTAGGTTACTCCTGTGCGAAGTGCAAGGTGTCATGAAAAACGTGACATTAGTCGCGAAAGTGTAAGGTATACATGTAAAGTTTATACTGGTGTCAGCCTGAGAATTCGTTCCAATTGGATCCGCCTTGTGAACTCCGCAGCTAGAATTTGTAACTTGCAATATGTACCATAAGGTAATTAGTTAAAAACGTAATAAGAGAATTGTTGGTAATTATTCACTTATGCATTTCAATATTTTGGGCAAGTAATGTGCGCCTGTTTGAGCAGACCGGCTCATTGACTAAAATTGTGCTATCTGCCACCGGAATTTAAAAAAAAATTTGAAAGTGGTCGCTGAAACCCGGTTTACTGCGTAGAAACAGAAACATTATTTAGGAATGTTTCATGTACAAAATAAGCACGCATATTTCGCCTCAAACGCTTTATGTGGTGTGCTTACGAACATTCAAATTTAACGCACTTCAATGGAGCGTATAGGGCACTGCTACTAAAATAAATTCACAATTGGAAATACAGTTACTCCGCAGAATGAGTTCACTGAACTCTGTTTTCTTCGAACGCTGCTGGCGCATCCAATGTCGATGCTGATCGGGGCCCATCAGGCAGCTAGCTCAATAGGAAATATTGGCTGTGGCTTAACACAGTTATGCCTGGGTGTGCGTAGCGAGAGGTACGGTTAATCTTATTGTTTAGCTTGGTTCTCTCTACGGTTACATCTTTATCGTTTAGCTTCATACGTCTTATTGTTTAGGTTTGGTTTTTACCTCTCATTAAGTTAGGGTTACTATAAAGACTACAGATTTTTAAAGTGTAACGCATTTATTTTGAAAGTCTTCATCCTGTTGTTTCTCAATAGCCAAGAAGACGGCCCGATGGTCGGTGACGCAGGAGGATAAGGGGCTGTCGTCCAGTGACTTGAACACGTTTCGGCTGCTATCCTCATCTGAATCCACTCGCCTGGCCGCTTCGTACTTACGACGCTTCTCGAGGCGTGCGGCTCGTCCTTACTCCGTCTCCTCGGTTCGCTGCCTCATCTTGGTTTTGTTCCGACGACGTAGCCTGGCTTTCTTCAGTCTATCTGACTCACTTTCCATATCTGCCGACGAATCCTACCGAGCCACCCCGTCTATGTATACGATGCAACGCCGGCTCCTCTTCTGTTGCAACGCGGTTTCAGTGGCTCCTCCTCGGACGTCATGCCAAATGGCGCGGCGAGCGGCGCTGCCAGCTGCGGCGATTGCTAGGCCACGGCTAAGCTCGCGGTGTGGCCACCGGCCACAGCGAAACGACGAGAATACGGCCAATGTAGCTCTCGGTACAAAGCGTGCTTTCCGCTAAAATTTATTGTGTCATTTCACCTTATCTCCCCTTATCCAATTTGAATGCTTGATGGGACCTCGGGTCACTTTACAGGGCTGGTCGGGGACTGAATTAAAAGAATTCATTCTAACATTCGCAAGGACCACACCTAAAAGAATGCATTATTACGCATTATTAAACATTTTGTAGATATCTTGTAAGAGTGGGGGTGTTTTATGATTCATGAGTTGGGAAGTTAGCGCAATAAAACACACGGGACGGAGAGAGAGACCACACGAAGAGCTTGTCTTTTGACCGCTTCATGTTGTCTCCTTCTTCGTCCCGTGTGTTTTTTGCGCTAACTTCCCAAATCTTCTTCTTCTTTCTAGGGTTTTACGTGCCAAAACCAGTTCTGATTATGAGGCACGCCGTAGAGGAGGGCTCCGGATTACTTTTGACCTCCTGGGGTTCTTTAACGTGCACTACAACGCAAGCACACGGGCGTTTTTGCATTTCGCCTTCATCGAAATGCGGCCGCCGCGGCCGGGATTTGATCCCGCTACCTTGTGCTCAGCAGCGCAACGCCTTAGCTGACTCAGCCACCCCGGCGGGTAACTTCCCAAATCTTTTAGGTATCTGTGTTTTCGCCGCGTGTTGGTGTTTTCCCCACTCCTCGTTGCCTTTGACCGCAGCCAACAATCGTGTAACCGCGATACTCTCATCTCAGCATAGCGTCCTGGCATCCACTCCATCGGTGCAACGCACTGACACTGCACTATACCCAAGCTGCGCATCGACGACTACACCGTCGCGAGCCGCCTTCGTGTGACCAGCACTCAAATGAAACTTTATTCCAACATTTGCGATGCCGAGGGCTGTGGGTCAAAAAGCCGCTACACGGGCTTGACCCAGTGGCAAATGGCAGCGACAGGCAAGTACAGCAACGCATAGATGCACTTAGTGCAAAAAAAATCCGCATAATAAACCAAACAATAGTCTCAGGCATAGTATTGTGATTAGAGATGCAATAGACACATAATTGCAATGCATGGTGTCTAACATTGGAGGCAGGTGATGCATACACTATGTCGCGATATATGCAACATCAGCACTAAGGATAGAATATGCAAAAATACTGATGAGATACACGGAATCACCCGGTATAACGACAAGGAAAAAGTACAAGTTTTAGGTCAACAATAACATAAGAAAAGCGGTAAAACGGCATAAAGAAATGTTACATCAAGTTCAAATTCAAGAACGTTCAAAAAAGTTATGAAGAGCCGTAATCGATACTTTCACATTGTTAGTTGATTCAAGTGACACGGCAAAAAAAATCGCAGCATTTCACTGCCGCAATTCGTGCGTGTGCGCGGAACATCACATGTTTGAACGAGACGAGTTTTATAAGTAAACGTCTTGTGCTTTAGTCTAGAAACGGTGCTTATAAAGTTACCGCTTCTAAGGCCTGCGTGGTACCGCTTTATAAGAATTGTGCTATAATAGTCCGGTAGTGTAACGAAAAGCGGTAAAACGGCATAAAGAAATGTTACATCAAGTTCAAATTCAAGAACGTTCAAAAAAGTTATGAAGAGCCGTAATCGATACTTTCACATTGTTAGTTGATTCAAGTGACACGGCAAAAAAAATCGCAGCATTTCACTGCCGCAATTCGTGCGTGTGCGCGGAACATCACATGTTTGAACGAGACGAGTTTTATAAGTAAACGTCTTGTGCTTTAGTCTAGAAACGGTGCTTATAAAGTTACCGCTTCTAAGGCCTGCGTGGTACCGCTTTATAAGAATTGTGCTATAATAGTCCGGTAGTGTAACGAGATTCATGTCATGAAAAAGTGGGGCAGTGTGACTACCATAAGAAACATTTGCAATAGCACGAATAGCCTTATTTGCATTATATGCAATTTACGGATATTTGTCAAAGTCGTGCCCCAAACAAGATGACAGTACCTTATATGAGATAAAAACAAAGATTTATAGATGAGAAATTTGACTGTTCTTGGTAATGAAAAACGCACTCTCGACAGAATGCCCCAGATCCTGGATGTACTGGAAACCAATGTTTCAACATGCGCAGTCCATGACATGTGTTGTTCGAACGTTACACCTAGACATTTGAAACGGGGTACCATCTGGATTTCTGAGTTGCTACATGTTAACGGTACGTGGGAGACAATTTTTCGATTGATAGGCCTAAACAAATCAGCTTTCGTTTTGGAAGTGTTCATTGTTAAAGAGTTCACATGTGTCCAGGACGATAACTTCATCAGCACCTGATTGGCATCGCTCGTCAGGTTTTTATGGCCTCGTGCAGTCAAAAGTACTGCTGTATCATCAGCATATAGTATGCTCCTGGTGGCAAATGCAGCCAGGTTGGGGACGCGACCGCCTTAGTCGATGGGCGGCACACGTCTCGTCGACCTCGGCTTCCTCGCGCGGCGGCGGCGGTTGCACCGCTGCAGGAGCAGTCATGCCTCGGGCGTGAATCGCGGTGGGGGACCGCGATGACGTATTTCGATGCCGGCTTTGCACGCCGATAGAGTTTCGCGTGCCGAGAAGCTCGCTGCGGGTCGAACTGCCTGCTCCTCGAATCAACGACACGATCTGTGCAAACGCGGTAAACGAGCTCCCGGTGGTCGACCGCTGCGACTTCAATTGACACACACCGGTTTTCGCCCGTATGGTGCATCCACGGATAGAATCCTACTGAAACAGCGTATTGAGCGCAACACGTTTTTCTTCCCGCTTTTTCGTGCTTTCTTTTCCTTTTTTTTGTCGACGAAATGTCAGTTTGTGTCGTACATAAAGTATTTAGGAACGGTAAGAATAAGGGAATCCAAGGGGCCCGATTTCGAATTTGTCTTAACCACACGAAGAAACTGACAATCCAGCATCAGAAAGCATAGAAAAAGAAAATTCTAACGCTTAACTGCAATGTAGAAATAAAAAAAAATGTCACAGTTTCGCCCTAAGGGCGAAGCAATGAATGCGATAGCAACACAGCAATGTCATACGAAGTAAGGTGAGCGGCCTTGGTAGCAATATGAATTGTAGTAAACATGAGCTGATTAAGTAAGCAGGTGTGCTGCGGCGTAAGTAGACCGACATGAAGAGAGACTCGATGACCACGAGAAGGCGCGTGTGAAACGGTGGTGTTGATGAGAAGCGCTTACCGTGGGCAGCGCGTGCGAAGGGACACACCTGTAGTGCTGCACTGCCGATCTGGGCAGCATTGCATGTGTAGCGTGCGTTGGAAAATGTGGCCCGACTATTACTAACTGAATGAACAAGCGTGGTGTGAGCGCGCACAAACAAACATGAATAGATCACACTGAATGACTGCAGCCAACGACTGTCAAAACGCTGGCAGCGAGCGCATACGCCGCGCAGCGGGCGAAGGTACGTGTGGTCTATCGCTTCAACGGAAACTGAGCGGCGAATGCACGGCGCATAAAGGTCAGAGCCGTGTGGAGATAAGAGACTGTGCGGGCGAGCGAACGACGAGCGTGGTTGTTGGCAGAGTAGAAGTGCGCCCCCCTCCCCCCGCGCTCCCTCCGGCGCTGGCTTCCCGCTTCCTTGCTTGCGCGTGGGTGATTGAGTGCGTTCGCTCTCCGTGATAGCGCGCGTCCCCGAACGCTTCCGCTCGGGCATACGGCGCGCGGCGAAGATTTTATCTATAGGGAACCTCACGGCGACGGCGACAACGACGGCGACGTCAGAAATTCGGTTGAAGTGTCCATATAGTTGCTATCGCAATATTATGACTAAGGGTAAGTAAAGTGGATGAATAGATATGTATAACTTGCCGCTGATGGAAGTCGAACCCTGACCTTCCCCACATCGCGTGCGGTAATACACCAATTCAATTCCTTACGCCAATACCTTCGTAATAGGCAGTATTCCTCCCGGGTCCAAGAATGCACGAAGAATGGGTTTCTGATGACTAAACATATCAAGATCCGGGGAGCCTTGCGTAACAACTGAGGTATTTCCAGATCTCTATCATGCTTATGCGCGTTGTGCTATCGCTTAGCAGGAAATTCTGTCGTAGGTTTTCTCCCAAACCCAATTCCGCTCGTGTGCGTCATTCACAATGAGACATACAATTTCGACAGACGTATGTGCATTTGGCCACCATAACCATCTTTGGTTGTGTTACGTAAGAGTACTGAGGAAATGGCGCAGTAGAAACCGGTATAGGATATGAAAGTAACCGTATCGTTGTGGTTAATCGACCTTCTCTGCGTTCGCATTACGCGGTAAAGAAATTGGATACAGCAGTTAACACAGACATTTGCTGCATGTCTTACTCTGCTAGAGACCTGAAATCTTGTTCACATGCGATCTCTGTTGTAAACGCAGAAGAGTGCACCATGGCAACCCTATTATATTTCACTATATTTAGTGTCATCGGACTTGCAGGTGAGACTTCACGCAGTATAGCCTTGCAGTTCCGGGAAACATGAATGAACCTACTGCCTCAAAAACGTGATATTTGAGTAGCTGAAATACCATGCAGGAGTGCGCATACAACATCTAGTTGGCGTTTACAGCTTGCGTTATAGGGCAGACATGGTTTTGTATCCAAAGCGAAGTGCCTTGAAGGCGGACTGGAGGACTGCGCGAAACCAACCATGCATTTACCTCTGCACGTTGTACTACTCTATGCGTTCACAGTCTATAGATGCTTTCCTTTATATTTATAGCTATATATATGGTGTAGGTATGCAGGTGGGATTACGCATGGTCTGAGTGTGCAGATTACCAGATCTGGCAAAAGACGCAATACAAATGAAACGATAGGACGAGCAATGACATACATCTGATCGTTCTTTTTTTTCGGATCGTTCTTTGATTTAGCCGCAAAAGAAATAAGAAAAAGACAGTTGCAACAGTCCAGATAACTATAAAAAGCACAGCAAAGGAACTACAAAGACACCCTTATTTATACAATATGGCTTCCACACTTAGGATAAAGAAGATGTAGCTGTTTTGTCGATGAACAAACCGGGACATACCGTTGAATTGTAGAAAAATGATAAATAAGATCGCTGGAAGTCGACGCTTCTCCTGTTGCTTTAAAAATTCTGAGGTTTTACGTGCCAAAACTATGACACGGTTATAAGGCACGTCATAATCAGAGACTCCGGATTAATTTTGAAAACTTGGGGGCTGTTTAACGTTGACCCAATGCACAGTACAGGACCATTTTTGCATTCCGCCCCCATCGAAATGCGGTCGCCACGGCAGGGCTTCGATCCCGCCCCCTCGGGCTTAGCAGCCGGAACGCCAAAGTCCCTACGCCACCACGGCGGGTGCTGCCGCTTTCATTGCACTTTGACTTTTGCCCACTGTTGCTTTTTTGTGTGAGTTGCGAGCTGTGGCTTAAATTATCCTATAGTTTGCTAAGTGTAGCACATATCGATTACGTTCTCCAACAAACAAACAAAAAGAAGAAAAGAAAAAGACGACAAGAAGAGGAACTCCCTTGCTGTATATCTTGATAGCTAGACTAGCGAGATAGACTGGATGATTTACAAAGTCACTGACAGTGGTTCATTTAGCCATTGTAAAACATAAACCGCACCTCCACTACAGCGTGCCTCATAATGATATCGTGGTTCTCGCACGTCAATGCTGAGAATTTGATAATTTTTTACAGCTCAATATTACAGTGCTATCTCACCTTATCCAGAACAACGACAACATGCTCACAACAAGACCGAAATGTAACCCCGGTGACTGCTACTTAGTGATACCACTTACTTTCCACGAAAACAAATAAAATTACACAATAAAACATGACCAGAAAAAAATTTTGCGTCGGCCGGGAATCGAACCCGGGTCAACTGCTTGGAAGGCAGCTATGCTAACCACTATACCACCGACGCCACCGTTGTACGACTTCACGGCAAAGGCTTATATAGGTTGGATATATTTAGAGCTACAGTGGGAGGAGACCTTCTCCGTAGGCGAGAGAAAGAGGAAGCAGGTCGGCGCCATAAAAAGGACCGACTCGGCCGAAATGACGCCGCAGCAATGCAACAGGCACTTGTTACAATGCACGCTGCGTGCATTGCGACTGTCTTGTTCGTTCCATTTTGTTATCGCAGTGGGGTGTACAGCTGGACAATGAAATAAGCGATGGGCCTTGCAAACAAGGTCTTCGCTTGTGCGCGCGAGCTTGAGCGTTAACACTGGTTTGTTTTTTTACTCCCATCGTAGAATTGTTGAACAGCCTTCGCAGCTTGCACCAAAAAGCGAGTAACTGCGCAAGACAATATAAAGAAAAGGTCGCAGTTTCCCCCGAAAGGCGAAGAATCGATTGCGATAACAAATTAGTAGGCAAGTATACTAAGTATAGTAGCTTTATCGGCCGTGTAAACTCGGAAACATTCGCTTACGAACTAAATTAGCAAGCACGGTGTCACACGCGCACAGGTAAACGTGAACACATCTAGCTCGATGACCGCGGAAGCTCGCTGTCAAAACGCTGGAGTGAGGAGGCGCGGCGGCAGCCGCGAGAGAATTGACTTTCGTGCCATCTGTCGCTTCAGAGCAAACTAACCGTCGAAAGCACAGCGCGTACGAAGCTACCGGCACTAGTTGCACTTTGTCCCATCGCAGATCGCTTCAAAGATGAAGCCCGCGCGGTCGCGAACTTTTTACACGTCGCAGATCGCTTTCAAGATACGGCGTCCACGTGACCGCGCCGTAAGCAGCGGCCACCGCACTACAGCACGCTCCCCCCCTCCCCTCACCCCTCACCTCCTCCCCGTGCCTGACGCACGACAGAAGAAGTGCACTTCCGCCCCGCCTTTCTCACTCGCGCGCGCGAGATTGAACCGCGATCGTCGGCTGACCCTCGCAAGCTTTCACTCGCACATACAGAGTACGGCGCGCGGCGACGATGTTACCGCGGTTGGACTTTATACGAAACCTCAAAGCGGTGTCCACGACCACGGTGATGTCAGAAATGCGCTGGGAGTGTCCATATAGTTGATATTGCAATAAAAACAGGACATATCGAAGGAAGTGGACGAAGCGCTGACTATCAAGCAATTTTCGTTGAGCACACAGAAAACACACAGGTGAGTGCAAATAAAAGGACAGGACAGAAAAGGTAACATACATGGCAAAGAGGTAATGCATGTTTTGAAAAGCAAGATCTCCTAAATTACTGAATGAGGATCATCGTCAACGTGCAACAATCGCGATTTCCTTGGTGAGGAGTGATATCCACGGCACTCACGCACGTGCCACCTTTTCCGTCGATGCAGAAAGCCTCATGTATCTCACGGGGACGTTGCTCTCGATAATGTCTTAGTACTTTGCAATGGTTAAATAAAGCCTTACAACCACAAAGGGAGCATTGCGTTGCTATGTGGCTGCCTACACTTTCCTTTAATAAACTGGGATGCTCTTTCATGCGATCATTGACACAGCGGGCCAGTTTGGCCGCTGTAGCAAGGAAGCATGAAACGGGAATTTCATCTACGACACTGTGGCAGCAATCAACAAATCTTGTTGCATTTTTCTTATCACACATGCGTAGTCCCGTGTCAGCTCTCGTCACTTATTGCACAGAGTGACATTTTATTTTTCTTTCCGAAAAAAAACAACTCTAATGCCTGCCTTGTCGTCTACCTTTTTTATTCAATTATACTCTCGATGCAAATAATACTCAATACCTCCTCGCTCGGTGACTGCCTCAGAAAAAAATTTCAATTGAACGAAGGCAAGCGTAGTCAGCCACGTATCAGCGTATTGCTCCCAACATGATTGACAGTTTTCATTTAATCACTGCAATGTACTAAGGCTTTGTCGGGATCAGTGTGCACATGAGATATATGAGGCTTTCGGCATCGATGGAAAAGGTGACATGTGCGCGAGTTTATCGTCGGTATCGCTCCTCTCCAAGTAACTCGCGTTTCTTGAAACCTTGATGATGGCGCTCATTTAGAGTTCTTAATGCGAATGGCATTCTTTGCTTACTTCAGCCGTTTTGAGCCAATCATCTATCTATCTCTGTCTATCTATCTATCGATCTATCTATCTGTCATATACACCTCTTACGCCGACCCCGTGGCCCAAGTTGTCTTCCTGCTTGGGTCACTAGGCATGTGCCCCTGGTTTTGATGCCATCCTGGTCGTTCCGGCCTCGTCATTCCAGCTTCGTGGTGTCTTACTCTCGTCATGCTGTCGTCATCATGCCTTCTACTCGGACCCAGGAGTCCATGTTGTGCAATAGCATGGGTCCCCAGGTATGTGTTCGGGAATCGTGATGCCGGGGTGGTTGTTGCAACGCCATTATTCCAGTTTTGACCACCGACTCTCGTCATGTCGTCGTCGTCACGCGTTCGTCTTATCAGTGTGATCACTTCAGTAACGTCATTGCATCGACGTCAGTCTTGCTTCGTTATTGCATTTAATTATAGTCATCATTCAATTGTAATTACACCGGGTTTGTTTGGTCATCCCGCTTCCCTCATGCCGTCGTCGTCACGCCACTGTCGCGATACAGTCATCGTCACACAATTGTCATCCGACACTCCGCATCATCCTATTGTCCTCCTGCCGCTGTCATGAAATCGTCGTCACTGCATCGACGTCATAGAGTCGTCGTCATGCATTCATCGCCATACAGTCGTCGGGATGCCGTCGCGGTCGTTCCGTCGTCATCACTGTGCATTGTAACTTCGACGTCCGGCTCTCGCCCTGCTGTCGTCGTACCTTTGTATGGAAAACACCGGTCTGCTATAACTCGCCATTAATTGATCCAAGCACGAAACATTGCGTTTGAGCCGCCACAACGCCTACAGCTGGCACGCATTCCCTTCTACGTTCTTGCACCGAATGCCAAACTGGTCAAATGCTTTGCATGCGTGCCTATATTCATCGTCGTATATAGGAAAAACATACTGGCATTGTCAGCTATGGTCTATTACTTCACTTAAGTTTTACTGGGCCTAGCAGCGATTGAAACAGGTGTGAGGGTGGTGAGTAAAACGAAAATTGATGTCTTCTTCGTTGAAACGCCGCCACGACACGCAAGCACGAATGCTTATTGTTTGAAAGAATCAGTAAAATCTGGTTACTTTGCTTGCTTACTCGTACGCACAAGAACCTTTCTGCAACTGGGGCAGCGGAGGGGGGGGGTTTGCTGCGTTGCCCACCTCTGGAAAATTTGTTGCGGGCGCCCTTATGGAGGCATAGCAGTTCTGAGGAGGTGGTGAGACATGCAAGTTTGTAATATCGCCAGAAGTATGGTAAAGATGTTATGTTACACAACATTTAGACTTCTTTCGCGCAATTGTGAACAAATTGTCACGAGACTGCGAGAAATTTTACAAAGGCGACGTAGTGGCAGTATTTCGGAGCCGCATGAAGTGTTGGGCATTGCGGTGACTATTTCGTTCTAAAAAAGGCCGGTGCTCCTTCATAATGTTTTCACTAGTTGAGCAGTTCTTAAAGACCAGCCGATTGAAAGCATTATCAGCGATACCTTCCAAGGCCTGGCGTACTTTGTCCGCCTCGGTCATGTAGGTATCAACTCAGCGGCAAAGCGCGATAAGGACAAGTATGTACGACACGTATGACTCCGTGGGAGTTTCAGTCCGACAGCAGACGTCTTCTGAAGTGGCACGCTCGGGACCAATAGGTTCGCCAAATAGGTCACGGAGCTTCTGCTTGCATAGATCCCAGCTGGTCAGCTGTGCTTCGTGAGTGTAAACCCAGACGCGCGCTGTCCCGCTGAGGTAGACAGTGTCATTGGCGAGTGTCACTGTCAGGTCTCACATACACGTAATTGCAACGCGCTCGCAATTTCAATGCCAGACATCAAAGTCGATGCTGTCGGTGCCACAAAAGGCGCCAGGATTGCGGGGTTGGATCAAGATGACCGGCTAGGGTGATGGTGTTGCGCTTGAAGCATCGTCGCCATCTGCTGGCATGGTGGAGCACGTCCACTTGGTGGAACACGTCTGCTTGGTGGAACACGTCCACTTGGCGGAGCATGTCCGCTGCGGAGTTCTGTCTTGCGTACTTCCCAGCACCTCCACCGAAATGCCACGGGTAGATATATAAAGAGAAGTGTATTTACAAAATATCTTTATCGAGCTACCATACAGCGAAATTGTTGGAAAAGAGAATCCTTATAATCGTTGTTCTCTTTCACCCAGTGATCAACGTTGTATTTGTGAGATTGCTCGCAGTCTCGTGAAAATGTTTTATAAAACCGTTGCGTTGCTTCATGCCACTTGCTCTGTTCTGCAGCTTGCGGAAAGAAAACCACATGGTACAAACAATCAGTAACCTGTAGTGGGTTTTACAACATAACTTATACTAGGCCATTGCATGAGCTTTACTCTTAGGAAGTACTTGTCTGGTTTTCATGCGAACCTGTTCGTACATTGCTATGAAAACCGCACCATACTGACTTAGAGATCGTCAAAAGGTCAATGCTTTAATCTTAGCAACTGATTCCATATGCTTATAGCATCCCAGCTTCATTATCTCCTCTTCCCCTTCCCCAGTTATGCAGCCACGACGTGACTGGCTACAGCAATCTTCTTCTCGTGGTACTTTATATAAGCGTTATCTACATCTACCCCTTTCAAGGAGAAAAAATCAATAAATAACCGGAATCTATGTTGCTATAAGCTAGCCCCCCTCACCGCTGTTCACAGCCCCGAAAGTTGCGAGACACGCCACGGTGTAGCGGCCGGGTGCCAAAATCGAGCCGCTTTGCAGACGATGTTTGCATGCCTCAGAGCTGAGAAATGGCTTTGCCCGAGATAACCGGTCCGATTCTGCATGGCGACGTGCTCGCCAGCAAAGCACGGCGTGCCTACTGCACATTTCAAGCTTGGTACATTGTAGGCAGCGGGGCACAACACACCGAGGTCGGTGAGAAATTGATATCGAATGCTGTTTTATACTCTCTCCATTTTTATTTGTTTATTGAAGTTGTTTCTTGCTCTTATGCCTCGGAATTCCGCGGACATCTGCATCGGCGAGAAGCAGCAACTGTGTTCGCCACCACCGAGAGATCGAGACGCGCTTAAGTGAACCAGGATTCGCTGCTTCGGTTTGGCTTTTCTAGGGCTAAGACTGCGCATCTGTACCTGTTTCTTTTTTTTTTTTTGTCACTAGGTCAATGCTGACGCGACTATTAGCCGTATGGTGGATGGAATAAATTCCTCCAGAATGCTAAGTGCTA
Organism: Dermacentor silvarum; assembly: GCF_013339745.2. NCBI lineage: Eukaryota > Metazoa > Arthropoda > Arachnida > Ixodida > Ixodidae > Dermacentor > Dermacentor silvarum. The sequence goes on along the minus strand of NC_051162.1, from coordinate 20,702,535 downwards.
GCGCAGAAGAAAGCGCAAAAGAGCATAAAGGAAAGCATACTCGCGTTCGTTTCCCTTCGAATGCCGGGCTTTTGATCAGATGCGATAAGCAAAGCGCGTTTAATAACATCGCTAGGAGTTGGTTCACGGTCACCTTCTGGACGGAAGCGTGAGCGAATTTCGTATCTTTGGGCAAGAGATTTTCCGCCGCTAACGTGAACTTTGGAAGACAGTACTAACACCTTACAAGCACTTCCACTACCGAATGATGTGCCCGTTTATAGGAATAGTTGACCCTATGTTATTTTGTCGGGCGGACGAATTGAACGAGCGCTTGTAGACAAAATGAAATTGTTTGTTAACAGGGCACTTTTGTAATCGGAGCACGAATGATATAGAAACTAATTATGGGTTTGCCGTCTGAAAGCATACTCGAGGCCCTTGTGGTCACCTGCGTTTTTTAACGTGCTCATAAAACGGAATACACAGCCATTTTCGCACTTTGCTCCCATCAAAGTGCTGCCAGCAATGTCGCGAAACAAACCCGCGACCTCGAGCTCAGCGGTACAACACAGCCACCGAGACATCGCGGCATGTCAGGAACGGCAAATAAGCAAGCGTAAAGCGGCCTGGAAGAGTAAGTCTCTAGAGCTTCTACTGACATGCAAGTTTCGAAGAATTCAGATAACGCTTTTTCTAATAACCTATCTGCCTCGTCAAATTTAAATAAAATAGAGTTCTCAAAGAATACTTGGTCAGTCTAACTTAAATTAGTGGTCCTGTATGTTCGACAAACATTCTGGCTGTCCTATGGGCACCCTGCGCTAAAGCTTGGCAGAGTAGACAGCAGCGCGAGAACACACAGCCTAGCGAGTGGGCGAAGCAAAACTGGAGGGATGCTGCATATAACCGCCGTGACACTTTGCATCGCTTATCACGGGGCAAGAGTGTCCGAGCTGTGAAAACGTCGAAAGTGCGCATGCGCAGGGCACAACACTCAGACGAGCGACGAAATGACCGCTATCATTCGGAATGGCGTATCATTTTCCTCACCTCTCTAGCGGCCGGTGTCGGCGACGCTGGGGTGAAAATAAAAACGTCGTAGTGCCCTCTGAATAGTGCAGGGTGCTCATAGCAGCTCGCGGGTGAATGCAAGCAAAATCTGTTGTTCGGGGTGAACGGGTACTCACTCTCACCTCAGCATAAAAAGGAATTCCAACATTTCTTCTTCACGCGCTCATCGAGTACAAAAATTATTGGCATATTGTTAGGGTCATTCCCAGGAAGATTTGTTTTGATGAAAAAAAAATCTTTTACAAATTTAAATACATCATATTTCCAATTATAAGCAAAGGGGCATAATGAAAACATCTAGGTGGTTTTGTCTGTGTTTTTTCCTGTGGTTCCAAATATAGACTCCAAATAAGCCTATCTATGGTGGGACTGGCGAGGTGGTGGGAGGGCATCCGGGCAAAGTGCCTGACGTGTGATGTATTGTCTCGACGGCGATGAGCGTCGTAATGGTAACGTCCTGAGTAGCGTCATAGTTTCAGCCGTTGACGCGCTGCATGGTATTCCAATGTGTATCTAAAGATTTTGTGCTTGAATGCTCTGCATTTTTACTCAAGTTAGTGTTGCAGGTGTTGGATATACCAGGTTGGCTGTAGCGTAGGAATCCTACAATCAACACTCCGTACAACTGTGTTATGGATCGAGTGTGTGGAGACTCCCCGGTTCTTTCCTGCGAGGAACTTGATCAGATGACCAATAGCAATCAGCCGCTTTTTCATGTGGTTCACTCGAGGGGTCCAGTACAAGTCTCGGTCAATCACAACTCCCAAGAACCTGTGACTTCTGCTCGACGATGTCACTTGTTCACTGAGTAATATGCCGTATACACACACTGGCTTACGGGTAAGTGCCGCCACTGCACACTTCTCCCATGACACCTTTATGCCCTTGTTTACGAAGGTAGCATGATGTCAAGGAGGCTGCATTCTGAAGTCGAGCTCGAAGCTGAAGCCGTGTCACAATCAACGAGTCGTCTGCATAGATGGTAAGTCGGCGAAGGTAGGAAGCGATTGCGCTCAATAAACACACGCTGTCAACGACCTAGGTTCTGTACATGATGATGGCAGCAGTCAGAACTTGTGGACGTCGCACGATATCCCGCAGGGGTGAAAGCCAAACATAGTAATTAGTGCGTAATGCCACTATAAATCCCGCAGAAGCTGAGTCATCGACGTAGCAGCACACGTTCATTTAGGCTTGCGAAATCGGCGAGTGTTCTTCTAAAGCCGGCAATAAAATACTAGAGGAGCAGCTGACAACGCCTCTGGTTGCCGGCATCTTGCGATTACATTAAAAAACAATTGCTCGTAGTCAAATTTCACTTTTTTCGTCATGTGGCTTTACGTGGTGAATTTTTAAAAGCTAAACGTTCGAAATTAAAAGTACAGTAAAGGAGTCCTATTGTGACGCTGACACACGATGCATGCTCTATTTTGAGCATACGTTTATAGTAAATGGATACTTCGATGGCGCGATCGCGGAGTGTCAATACCTTTGTAGTTTGCTCTTCATTCCCACTCTCTGATTTTGTGTAGTTTATGAAGGGGGTGCAAGTACCATTAGGACCTTCTTTTGCAGGCACTCAGAGAAGTGGGCGCATTTGTCCAATTTTGGTGAGCGCGGCCCGGAACCAAGTTAGGTAGCTTCGTGCCTTCGTGGAGCGAGAATGCCGCACGTGATCAGGCGGGAAAAGGTATTGAAGTGACTCATGCATACTCCTGTGAGAGCTGCAGATAGCTGCTTTAAATGATCCCGAGTGCGCTTATCTGGGGAGTTCTGGAAGCGGCATGCCGGCTAATGGAAGGAAGGGGGAAATAAATGCTCCCGAGAATGTCTTTTCAGTGTTTTGGTGTGCATGCCCGATAAGGTAGATGCACGCTTCGTGCAAGGGTTTTATAACAGGTGTAGATATCGTATCCTATAAGCTGTAATGCCCGCCTGGTCTTCACACCAGAAGGCGACGAAGGCGCTACTGAATTTCCTCCGGTCAACCGACCTGTTTGAACGACTGTGACACTCCCGCGTTTCTTTGTGTGTGTGCTTGTGTGTGTGTTTTCATCTCACTCTCATTCTATGTATTTGCAATTCTTGTCTTGATGCTTCTGTCTCCCCTTTCCTCTTCCCCAGTACACAGTAGCAAACTGGATATCTTAATGTTAACCTCCCTGCCATTCACATTTCATTTATCTTTCCCTCTGTAGAATGCAATTGAACGCGTTGTAAATATGAATAGCGCCTGTGCAAGAAACAACAATATTCGCGATTGCGTATCCTGGTGACCACACCTAAAAACACTTATGAAGAAAACGAAGGGAGATGTTAACCGGAAAAGTGTCTGGTTGGCTACCGCACGGGAATAGAAAAAATTTGTCGGCCCTTCCACTCCGTGAAGATGGTTAACCAGCAAAGCTGAAAGGTGCGGCTCCATTGTTTATCACTGGGTTAATTCCGAGGGTTCAGTAATGCATTTCTCAGTTATGAGGTTACACGCACGTTCGGCTCCGACGGAGAGAACGGTGTTACTGGCGGTGTGCCCGCAGTCCGCCGTCGTCGCTTGCGTTCGATGTCTCGAGTTTGCTCGGCGGCGTGGTTAGCATTCGCCCGCCATTGCCACTTGCAATTATTTGAAATGAAATTGCTTCAAAATTAAATCTATCGGTTACGTAAGATAATGAATGGCTTATACCCCCTTAAGCAATGGCTCATACCCCCGTAAAGGCGGCTTCTCCATTACGACGAAAGAAGAGAAGTGAAATTCTACACTGGAATGATGAGCGGCAACGCAGCCAGCTGTGGAAGAAGACGACGACGACAAACGCGGGAGCAGTGGCACAAGTGCGTGCCGAGCACGAGCACGAGGGCAACTCGAGAGGCGCCAACGAGCCAGCTGCGGAGGTAGACGACGACGCTCGAGCCAATGCCGATGATGATGGTTTTCTGTACACAGGCGATTATGCCTAGCCACATAAGATTTCGCCTAGCCATATAAAGCTTCGCTTTAAGAAATAAAGACAGGAAGGAAAGGCCATCTCAAGTAGGAAACTCAAGATCCAGTCCACGACCGTCCAGAGGGCTCGTGAAAGAACGGATGGGCTTGGCCTCCCAATTCCGACATCGGAGCAGCCAGTGGCGAGCCGGGTGAGTCAACGGGTCTCCGCTGGCTAATCCCCCAGGACCTCAATAAAGTTCATTGTCTGTCTGTCAGGAAGGAAAGGATTACAGAAAGAGATCAAGAGAAAGAAAGCAAGAAAGAACGAAAGAAAGAAAGGTGCGGGCAATGCTTTCCCGCGCGCTTTAGCCCCCAAGTAGTGAGAGGTGTTCGTACAGGCAAATCGCTCTTATAAGAAGCACCGTAGCGCATTCAGTGCACTGTGGATCAGTGAGCGATGCGGACGCTGTTCCAGCACCGGCTGCGCGAACAGCTGCCAATTGTAGAGTCGTCGCATGGCGATGAAGAGGGAGTGTCTTTGTCAATGAAATCGATGGCAGTGGCACGATAGGTGGCCGATCTTTTCTTTGCTGCCTCACACATTGGAGGCGTCATTGTCAGTCATTCCAAATTATTTTTCGTAAGCAATAATGAAGGCGACTCCTTACAACTAGCGCTGAATAAAATTACGCGATGGCTTTATTGCTTCAGTTCACAAAAACAAGATCTAATCAAGAAGCATCTGATCATGCAGAGCCACCATATTCGTATGTGAAATTTTAGCATCTGAATTCAAAGTGAGCATTCGATTACATAGAATGCATTCTTTTGTGGTTGACATTGAAGGGCCCCTAAACCACCCAGAGGTCGAAATTTAGTTCTGGCGTTGCACTTGTGCACGAGTCTACAACGAACACGTAGCCGCGAGAATTTTTCGAAATGGTGCCGTAATAGCGGAGTTACGCGCGTTTGATGATCGAAAAACGGCCCTCCCTCGTTTTGCTCTTTCCTTCGCTACTCTCCTCGTTGGCTGGTCTCCCCTCCTCGCCGAGTGCTGCTCGAAATGTCACGTAACAAACGTCATCGCCAACGCGCTTCTCAAAACACTGCCTACTTCCGGTTAAGGCACGTCCACTCTAGCCATGATGCTAGCGGCACATATACGGACGACGAACCGGCCTCTAGTATGCCGCGCGAGAGGTGTCCAAAGTAGACGGCAGTTCGGCCGGCGCCCCGCCCGCTGCACGATCAACAGGCCAATCGACGACCGCGAAGCTGCGCGCCTCCGCCACCGGCAACGAAAACATCGGCTGCAGCTGAGTGCACGGCTACCGACGGGAGACGACCGGCTCGCCTGTGCTCGCATCGCAGCCGACGGCGCCGCTAATATCATCGTATTTTGTAGCGTTAGCTACACTGACCTAGCTAAGCCCGTTTCGCGAGGCACATCAAGAGCCGTGCTGCGCATGCGCAAGGATCATTGATGTCACACGGCTTGCACACCGGAGCCACCGGAGCCGGCACCTCTCGCGCACTCCGCCGCCGCCGCGCGCGACTCACCGCCGCCGGTCTGCGCATTCCAGAGGAGTGACGTCGTAACCGTGGTAGACGCACTGGCGCCGGCACGCGCTCGCTGTGCAGTCGCCGTCTGACACTGCGCTTTAGCCGCTGCGCTTCTGACTGGCGTTTGCCAGTGTGGTATAGCCATGGAGAAGGAGAGCGCAAATGCTGCTCAACAGCGCAGAAGAACGGAGAAGCTTGACTCATCGGATCCCGAAGTAGTTGCCTGGCAATTAGCGGTTGAGCGTAGGAGGAATGAACAGAAGAAGGTTAAACGTGCTGCGGAGACACTGGAGCAAAGGGACGAACGTCTAGCAAAGCGGCGTCGCCAGGAGGCTGAGCGACGTGCCCGACCACCCCTGCAGCAACAGTAAGCATGACAATCAAGCTAATCCTTGACAATCTAGGCAACCAGGAAAGCTAAGAATAATCAGCTGAACGTTTGCTAACGCTACGTATATCCTGGCATAGCCGAGCTAAGCCACTGCAACTTTTTTCTTCTTTGTGTACAATTATTGCGAAGAGCGATAACAACGATTAGAAAATATTGCGGCTTGTGAGTGTCGGTAATTCATTTCGAAGCGCCGTCCGCTTTAGCTTTGAAGGGAACCGGAAAAGGCCTAGCGACGATATCGGCGCCGTCGAGCGATCAGCGGCGGTGAGGCTGCCGCACAAATGAGTCCCGGTCTCATCCTCTCTACGTACGGCAAGGAAATCTCGCCGCTCGCGAGCAAAACCGCTGTCGACCGGCGGCCCGCGAATGGCAAACGGCGTGCGGCGAGTTAGCGTGCCGGTAACGTGGACGTAGACTCGGCGCTTCTCGGCTACCCGCTGTTGCTGCGGTGCCGGCGCGTGTTATGCGAAGCGTGCCGCTATAGACCCTGTGTTGCGCGCACGTCTGGAAAGGCCGACACTGTTCGCACAGTTAATCAGACCGCTAAGCATGACCTTGTTGGAAGACGAGCGATTTGGCACTTGCGTTGCGGGCTGCAATTACCGATGCGCAAGCGCGCATAAGCGAGCAACACGGCGAGGACGAGCAGGGAGCGCGCGTACCTGCTAGCAGACAAACCGGAAGTCGTAAGTTCTTGTTCGACCAATGGACATCGTTTCCACCGTTGACGTCACCAGATTCCCCCTGCTGACATCGTAACGAACGCTGGGGATACCGGAAACGCGAGGGGAGGAGAACGGCATTGTTTTTTTTATTTTGTGGCGCTCTCGCGGCGCGTAGCGCTGCAGCCTTTGGCATCGTTGATCGTGACGGCATGCTGAACTCGATGCGCGTGTTTACTTGAAATGTTCAAAAAATATCTGAGGTGGTTTAGGGGCCCTTTAAGTCAACTGAGCTAGCAACACACCTCCTCGTCGTCGCCTAAGGCCATCTCGAAAAGAAAGAAACTTATTTATAACATCGCTGCGCTTAACGAAACTTTTTTAAGGAATCGGATCCTGAAAATCGTTTTACACCTCTACATTTACCTAAGCAATGGTTAAGATTCTTCCCCGCGTTTTACTTCACACTTGCTGGGCGTGGTACCAGCCCCCTTCCCTCCCCCATCGCATTGTCGCCACCAACGATAAATGACGATGGATGTCAGTGTAACTGAATAGCCCAAATGAACGAACGAAAACTTACGCAGAACAATCTCCTCCACCCCGTAACTCGGTTGCGCGAAGGTACGCGCCGCGGCATCCAGGGAAAATGTACTCGGAGATAGGGGAGATGAGTTGTCTGTATTATAAGAAACCTGCCTTATCGCATCCGGTACAGTAAAGAATCGAATGAAAAATTAGAAATGACGTTTGCGTACTCGCGTTCGGGTGCCTCGAAAAAATAAAGCATGCGTGCAGGTGTGTTTTTTAATGTTTTTTAACAATTGAAAAGGGCGCTAAAATGTCAATCTATTCAAATCTGTTTCTGCTTATTTGCACCACGAGCCTCTACCAATGTAGAAACAATTCTCGGGCCACAGCCACTTCCCTTGACTTGCACGCAATGTCCCAAAAGCCGCCAAAACTCCCCATTTGATATGACATGTGCACATTGATTACGCATAATTAGACCAAACACAAAAAGTATTTCATATTGTACGTTTTTCTTGCCATAACCCTGCTCTTTTGGTCAGAATTATTCGGGCTGCACCAACTTCGCCTTTTTGTCATGCGACGTCACAAAACCGCGAAATCTCCCCACTTCAAACTGACGTGTGAGCATTAAGATGCAACCATATGCCGAACAGTACTGCATTTTATTTCGAAATAGCCGTAGACTGCCCCGTTCCGAAAGGAATAGAGGATGTCTGCCCACCGATCGCTCTGACACTAGACACTCGGAGCTGTCGGGGAGGATGAATTTATTTGCCTCCAACGACCAATTTTTGCGTGGAAGTGTAACTTGGTCGAGCCTTATCGGCATGTTTATGACATCAGTATGCCAACTTTCCTTCGCTAAGGATCCGTTTTAGCTTCTTTTTGAAGTTTCCGTTGCACGCCGCCACTATTTTGTACCAGTCACCGCAGCAATTCAAGTGGAAAGGGGCTAATCTCAGGCGCCGACACCACCTTCCTCATCTGGAGGAAGGTGGTGTAGGTGAGAAGGTGTCCAGATGAGGAAGGTGAGGAGGTGTCCTACCTTCTCACCTTCATCTCGAGGAAGGTGAGAAGGTAGGAGTACACTAGAGTGTACTAGAAAGCGGTTGACTGGGACGAGCTGCTGGGGCTTCACACAAATAACACATATCTGCCCCATCCGGCGCCTTGTACTCAGATTTACGGGAAGTATTGTTATGAAAAAAGCTGCAGCGCAACATTCCTTTCAAATTTCTGCCTTGCTCGCATAACACAATGCGGAGTAACTGATACGGGGTCATTTATTGCGTGTCGAGCTCGAGCGCCGATAATGGTTTTAGTTAGCCATTCTATATGCTATTCTTTGGCTGTAAGCCATACGTCGAATTTTTTTTTCCAGTCGACACTTCAAAAAAGAAAAGAAGGAAAGCCTGCGCGTTAGCATAATTAGTGGCTATATAGTGGATACGGCGTTGCGCTGCTAAACTGGGTCTCGCGGGTTCAATCCAGGTCGCGGAATTTTATGGGAACGAAATGGGAAAAAGACTCGTGTACTTCTATTTATGTGCACGTTAAGGAACCTCCAGGGGCTGAAAACTAAACGGGGGGCCTCATAATCGTATCGTGGTTTTGCCACGTAAAACCAAAGAATTTTTTTAGATTAAAAAAAAGCAGGTGGCTGAGTTCTTCGGCTTTTTCTTTATAGGCGTGCAAACTAGATAAATTATTCGCGAGTCTGATTTCCGACAAATACATGTTACGCTCATTCTATATTTCTTACATAAATGTAATGCCGTTCCCAAATGTATGACCACTCAACTCAGCAGCTTGTATATTATAAATGGCTGCTTTCAGTTATCCGGTGCACTATCATAACGACCATAATGAAACAATTAAGGAACGTCATGTTTCACATACACGTAGAGATATGGGCAGATCTGTTGCGTTCGTTGAAGAATATAAGCGTGGTACCACATGGGGCACCCACTTTTAATGGGTTGCAAACATGGTGAGACGGTCAAAAAAAGTTTTCCTTGTCTGCATCAAGTTAGCAGATTTACAGCCTGCCCCAACGGGGCGTTTATATTGAATGAGAGCTAGGAACTTGTTAAGTAGGACTTATTAACACCCGTGCATTATTTATCTCAGGAACTGCGCATCTGCGCAACAGCCACGACTATCCGGTAGCACAATCATGTGGAATAACAGTCCTCACGTGCATCGGTCACTCATCTTTGAGACTTCAATAGTGCTGTTATGCGTTACATTCGAACGAAACGACTATTCGGCGTCGTACAGTATATAATGACACTTGCATAGTATGTACATTATATATATATATATAATATATATATATATCATGGTTTTGCCTGCTATGCATATTATTTCTGAGAATGAGAGTTTTATGTGCAGTATTCACTAATAAGTGTGTTATTGCAAACACGTGCGCTTATTCCGGTCGGGGAGTTCAATTATTGCATTTAGACTATTTTTTATTTTTTCCCTTACAGTGTACGCGTATATCGTGCATATATATTATATATATATATAGATATATATATATATATTGTGAAAAGAAGACGCGCCCCGTCCAGCGCATCGCGAACGCTCGGCGCCCGCTCTGCTCGCGCTGTTGGTCGCTGGTGTTTGTGGACATGGTGCTCCACGCTGCCTCGCCGGTTCTTGGGACTCGTAGCGTGCTTGACGGACACCGCCAATAACCCTCTTCTCAATTGGTGAGATGCGGGATTTCCCCGCCGCTGCACCCTGGAGCTTTGAACCCGAACGCTTCCGCCCATCATGACCGCCAACACCGACCCGCCGGCGCCTGCGCCCCAGTCCGTCATCTGCACCGGGGTTTCCTCAGCAACGTGATCCGAAGGTCTTCAGCGGTACAGATGAAACGGACGTGGTAGCGACTGCTTTACGGTCGTATGAACGGTGAGCGTGTATAACAAGTGGGGGTGACGTCGAGAAGTTTGAACCAACGTCATATTTTATCTTACTGGCGTTGCCCAACTCTGGTTTCATAACCACGAGGTCGACATCCCGACATGTCCACTTTCATGACGACTTTGACTCAAGTGTTGATCGACCTGCTGTGCGCAATCTACGCGCTGAACAGCGCTTGCGAGCCCGTGCACAACAGACTGGTGAAAATTTCACTAGTTACATTGAAGACGTCGTTGACCTTTGTAAACGTGTCAACGCCGCCATGCCCGAAGCTGATAAAGTTCAGCACATCCTCAAGGGCATCGATGAGGGCGCATTCCAGATGCTTTTGGCAAGGAATCCGCGCACCGTTTCTGAAGTAGTCACGTTATACCAGAGCTACGAAGAGCTGAAGAAGCAACACACCCTGACTCGTCAGCCTCTGTCTACCGCCGACTCGCTAGCGAGTCTGGTTGTCGTTTCCGACCACTCTCCACTGCTTCAGCAGATTCACGACTTCATGAGCGTGGAGGTTGCCCGTCAACTTTACTTGGTCCCCTTCACTCAGTAGCCGTCCTGTCGTCTGCCTTCGACGCTCCGTTCTGTCATTGCCGAAGAGGTCGCACAAGCTGTTCCCGTCGCTCACCACCAGCCACCTTTAGCCGCGCCTCTTCCCTATACGCAGACAGTGCAGCCTGTCGCCGGACCTCTTACGTAAGCGCAGGCAGCGCAGCCTGTTGCCGTGCTTCCTACCTATGCGCATGCATGCGCAGTCCTCCCCAGCCGCCTTTCTCGATCCTCCTGCACAGCCTCCACCGACCGCCGCGCCTAGCTGCTTCTCTGGCCTAAGTTAAACTGGACATCCAACCAAGTAGCAATTGCTACAATGAAAC